>NC_056740.1:168404774-168512274 GCF_019279795.1 Protopterus annectens | reverse complement strand
TTACTGCATTGCTGCCTCTCAATCAGTGTAACTGCACTGTTTGCTTTCTTTCTTTCTCTAAATATCATGACGATCCCTTCAATAGTTTGTCCATGTATGCTTAAGTATTTCATTGACATGAAAATTAAACATTTCCCCCAAAGACCCCTTCAGCAGTCTGTCCAAGTATGCACAAGCACCAGAATGAAAGACCTCCCCAATAATCCATTCAGCAGTTTGCCCATTATATGCACCCTATTACTTACTTCAGAGCTCTGACTTTCACATGCTTGTTTTTTTCTGCCTTCTCATTCAGTCTCTCTCCAAACTGCTGCTGCTGCTTCCTACCCATGGCCCTGGAATTTTACCAACTCTTAAAAAAAATGTTTTTTTATTGATTTTTTAAATAAATGCATCCACATCAAGCAATTTTTGTTATTGTATTGTGGCACCACCTGTCTACCTTCACAGCCAATCACAGGTCTTTTTGGGGTGGTGCCCATGCAAGATGACATAAGTGGGGACGGGAAGCATGCAGAAGCATCTTACAACATCCTTTTCAGATGTGTGCATGTTGTTTCCCTTAAAGGGAAATTAAAAAAAAAGAAAAAAATTGATTATAACTGTTTTTTTTTACATCAGGCTCACGAATTACACCCTGGACAGGACAGCGCCCAGGATGATTGCTCCATTTGCCCCACCCAAGGTACACTATTAGTCCCAAATAAATAAATGACTGCTGCCAAACTCATGGATTGAAATTATATGCCAAAAAATGCATTATTGTATCCTTTGGGAAATCATCTACCCAAGGGAACTACCACATTGACAATATGCCCATAAGAGTTGACCCATCTAGTAGGGATTTGGAAACTTATGTGGTCAGTGACTTAACTTTTGACCAACATGTCTGAGAAAGTCCTTCTATAGTGCATAACTTATAAATAAAAGGATTGTGTCTAGCTCTATGGATATCCTTGTCCCGCTTTACTCAGCCTTCATTAGGCCAATCATTGAATATAATTCCCCTTTGGCATGCATCTGTCCGGACACATGCAACAAATAGAATGCCCACAAAGATACCTTACTGAAAGGATACAAGAACTAAACAACATGTCCTACATGGACCAACTCAAAGCCAAGTCACTATACTCCATATCCTACAGGCTGCTAAAAGGTGACTCGTATCTGGCATACAAGGTATCCTCTGACCCAATACTGATGAATTTACTGCACATCAGCAAGTCAAATGGCATCAGAAATACTTGGTGTAAGGATCTAAATCTCTTCTCCAATATCAACAGAATAGTTTGGAGGGCCAGGCATATCTCACAGAGCATACTACTGCTCTGAAACAGACTCCCCATCCACATAAAACAATGTTCATCCCTGTCCATATTCAAGTGCAACTTGGAGCTATGGTTGAGAAACAGAAATTTAACTCCAGGACTGCCCCCTATACTATGAAAGGACAGAGGCAGCTCCTTAATTCTTTACCCATGAATGGGTCTCCTCAAATTATCTATGGTATGATCCCGGTTATTCTCATTTGGGTGATATATAATTATTGACCATAGGACAGGTAAGGCAAATCTCTAACCAAACAGGATAAGTTCATCTGAGCACAAAAAGTGAGACTGGTGAGATTAAAATGGCCCATAAGGGCAGCTAGCCTATGAACCTATGAATAGTGGGGTCCTTTCAGTGTCTAGAAGCAGACGTTAGTAATTTTGTAACTCTTGGCCTTGTAAATCCTGCACCAGTTCTTTGACATGATGCTGACATCTTTCACAGTCTGCAAAATAAATAACATCTACTATGCAAGCATTCAACAACACACCCCTTTCTATGAGGTCATGGAGGCCACTCACTGCACCCACATTATTAGCAAGGCCCCACCTTCTCCACATGGTATCTGATACATCAACCAGAATGGCTTCCATTATATCAACTGCCAGGTAATGTGCAATACACAGGGTACTATAATTAGTGCTTCTGCACTCCATCCAGGTAGCTCATGACCTCTAGCAGCATTTGGTGCAGGTGAGCATTTCATCACTGTCTGTAGTGGGCACATTGACAATATTGACAATCACAGAAGCTGGGAAGATCTAGTCCATTGAACACAGACACAAGTAAGTGATGAAACTCAAAATTATAAACATTGTTTGTTGCAAAACATTAAACTATTTGTCTTTTTTGGAGTGTTTGAGATTTACTTTGGCTAACTATAATAAAATACACAAAATAGATCATAAACTAAACCTAAAACCTCATTTTTTAGATCAGGATCTAATGCAGGAATGGTTAAGAAGTTAAGAAAAAAGAAAAAAAGGATGTTGGGTTAATAAGATGGGCCATGTTGAACATGTTGGTTACACAATGCTGGAGAAACACAAAAAATGCATTCGAACATAAAACGAAATTGAAACATTTGGGCAATGTGTTGCTATGTTGTTGTGCATGTAATGGAAGAGAGGATGGAGGGTCTGAAAGATATGAAGTTGGGAGAATTGCTGTGGACTTATTATTGCATTATTATATTATCAAATCAGATTATTGGAACTCAGAAGCAAAGCATTATAAAGAGTGTAGCACAGTATATCCCCTAGGGGATTTATATCACATGAAAAGAAGAAAAAAGTAGCATTGAGCACTGAAATTGCTACATCCAGTGATTACAGTGTCTTACATACAGAGAGAGAGACACACAACATCATAAAATATTAGGATTTGCAGGCAAAAACAAGGGCAATATGGAAGAAGGATACCCAGACAGTTCCAATAGTAGTAGAAACAATGGATCTCATAAAAAGGAAGCTACAGTTATATTTAGAAATGCTATCAATACATGTAACTCAGTATGAATATTTGAAGGAGTCACTTCTGGGCACAGTGCAGGTGCTGTGAAGAGCATTTTTATCTAACATTAAAAATTGAAACTACACCAATTTCATGAACTTTAATCATACTTTCACTTAGGAATGTGGTCCATTCCCATCCAAAAAGACTTGGAGAAATTAAACCAGCAGAATCCAACATGTTCCTAGTGTTTAGCAAGTCATCTATGACATTAATGAGGTACTTCTGGCCTTGGTGGGGTACACTTTTATGTGTTTGTGATGTACCTTAGCCTATGTATACAAACAATACATGCCAATGCAGACCACAGTTTGTTCTGATACACATATGGCCAGAAAGTAGGTTCTCCTAGTGTCATGTGTAAAAGATATGATACTCAATTGTACAATATTGTGACAAGCCATTGTATTGCTTCACCATGCATTGTCCACATTTTTGGGGAGAGTGGGGAATTGGGGCTGGTAAGACTTAAGTAAACATAGCTGTCAATGCATACCCCATATCTGTGTGAGCTTCCATCCATACATATATCAAGGCCACATATTTCTTGCTTCAGTTGCACCCCACATTTTAAAGTTGTTTAAGCATAAATCAGAAGAAATATGTTCTTGAATATGTTTTCTTTTCCATTTCAGGCATGTATGCCACCATGTTGTAAACATTGGAAAAGTTCTCCCATGCAGAGAAGGTGGAGAATGACATCTTGCTACAGCAGCTCCATCTCCACATTCTGAGGATGATCTGCTATGAGAAATCTGACTAGCTCATCTGTGTCTGTGCTTAGCAGAATGTTTTTAATGGCATCAGTTCTCCCATTGGCCAGAAGTGGATGTATGATCAAATGACATGTCGGGCCACTAACATGATAAGTGCTGCAAAAGGTCAAACAACCCAACTGGCACAGGAACAGAGAGTAATGGGAGGGGGTCCGCTGACTGACCTGCCATTAACAGAGATGGAAGAGTTCCTGGCATCTCTGCATAGTGGTCTAGACAGTTGCACAGTCTATTGGTGTAGCCCTACACCTTGAGCAGATCACTACAGATATCTTTGGTGACTCTGATTCCCAAATGGGTTTGTATGAACATGAACAAGTATTTGCCATAGCAGGTAATTATCCAGTATAGTACAGCAAACAAACATGGCACTTCTTTTTGCAGAAACATCTGGGCTTCAAGTGCAAGGACCAGCAGCATTTTGTTGCTTGTCAATTTTCTTTACCACAATATTAAGTAGTAGCAGCATTTTATTTATTGGGCCTTAGATATTGATGAAGGGTCTTAGTTTAGGTGATTTCTTTTGGTGATATCACAGGTACTATGTTATCAGTACCTCCACCATGGATATACAACTACCTGATATGAGGACCTGGTTGGGTCTGTTGATGATGACAGGTAAATCCTGGCACAGACATAGGTCACAGTGTCAGTACTGGACATAGGCAATGTGATGTATACATCACCATGACATTCAATGGACATAGCTTCTGTGCCTTTGCAACTGAATCCCAAACCCAAGCTGACACACGAACAGGAAAATGCAGAGAGATCTACCTGGAGAAGGATCTTTTCAGCTGCAGCAAACTCCTCATTAATTGCTGCAAGCCCCACAAATCGAAGGGAAGACATTGGTGGATGCTGTGTCATGTACCATCCACCATCTGACCTAGGAGTGTTCTTGACCACAACCCAGCATTTATGCAGGGCCATAATACAAGGACAGGCACACATCAACACAGGCCTTGCTGAGTTGGTAGGGGTAGTATGTGGTCTGTGTCATGACCCGAGGCAGTGCATTAGCCACATGTTTTAACATCATGAATATGTAGCATAGGGAGTTAGTACACAACAGGTGCCCCTGTGCTAAATAGACTTCATGGCAAATGCACTTCTCATGACTGGTCCACCTCAGTCTTCAGTAGGGATGGTTATAGTGGAAGGTGGTGACCACCCACAGGCCCATGTAGTGCCACTATATCCACTCCACCTTACAGTGTTGAGGGAAGTGTATTAAGATGTGGACATCCATGCTTTCAATATAGTATGGATCAAGCCTGTGACTCTTCCAGGTGAGGGTACTCCTATAGATGGGGACATTCATGGTCTGGGCATATGTCTCCCCTGGGTGCCCTTGATGTGTCCACCAGATCCCAGCACAGTGTTGCAATAACTGCTGGGGATGTGTCCCAGCAAACACTCAGTCATACTTCTGCACTGCCCATCTACACATACTCACACAGCAAGGGCACAGTACCCTTTTGCTGGCCAATCTGCCCCAATATCCCAACCTGCCAGCAAATGTTTAATACTGACACTGTGCTTCTCCATACCTGTGCATATGGTGACAACTGTGCCCTGCCCTCTGTACTTTTTTACTTGGTAGCCTGTGTCTGATACCCAGTGTGGCCAGTTTCTCTGTGATACACCACAGCATGGATGCAGATTTGCATGCATTATTTTTACTGTTCTGTATACTTTTTTATTCCAGCCAATAGTTATGAATCAGGTACAGCCCATTAGCCTGTGCCATGGCATACTGTGTCTGCCTCCATCTGGCATAGTCCTCCCCTGCAGCTGACTCCTCCACTGACTCCTCATTTAGTGCATCCTCCACTGATGAGTATTGGATAGCTACCTCCAGAATGTATCTGCCCTGCTGTAACTGTTTCAATACAATGATGTTGTGCAAGACTGCATGGACTGAAAATATCTTATCATGTGGCAGGGTCATACTGCAGGACACCTTTAAATACATTCAAACAGCAGAGGTTGGTCTTCAACAGACCAAACCCACATTCAGTAATGACACTTCTCATGGCCAATCCACCTTAGTCTCCAGTAGGTATGGTCACAATGGTAGGTGGAGGCCACCCTCAGGCACATGTAGTACCATCATCTCCACTCCACCATCTAGTGTTGATCTACCATGGTCTGGGGATTTCTGAGAGATGTCATTGGGAGCATGTCAATATGCTAAAGGTGATTTCAGAGAATGCAAAGAACAGAAGACAATTTGCAGAAACCACTTTCAAAGAAAGTGGAGATTGCCTTTTTTGCCACTGTTGTGCAACCACAGAATGGCACTGAGGGGGTGTCTTCACACATGGGGGTGCAGGGAGGCTTGCTCCCTTGCAATTAAAGAATAAAACAAATTGTTTCAATGTTCATTGATAGCAGTGTTGGCAAACTGTTTCAGTTTATTTGCATTCATTGAAACCACGTTCGATGGATCAACGTGAATCCATGTCATTAACCATAGCTCCACAGCATATTCTGCATTCCCAATAAAATTACCCTGGGTAAAATCACCCCACACTAACAATTGATTTACATTACATGTATTCAATATGTGGGAGTTATGGTCATTGTCTAGGTTGCCTGCAGACACATATGCTTCCACACATGCTGTAGCATGGCATTGAGAAACTGGAGCAGATGCCTGGAATATATTTACTGCGTCCCCTGCTGGTTAATAAAAGGTTACTGCAGCTAGCATTCTCAAAGCCACACATTCCTTGGTATTCATAGGGAGAGGTACTCCATGTGTCCCACAAGCCTTCCTACCAGGGTGATGCATCTCAGCCAGAAGCTCTTTCCACTCAGTTGTGGTCCACAATTTCACTGTCATGGAGAACCTGATATATTATGCTCAGATGAATAGCATGGCACCACTAAGGATTAAGACTCACAACACAATGATTACTTACCATCGGCAAGTACAGACTGAAGCATATGCAGATATCCTAGTGCAGCTATGCCATATATGTTTTCTCAGTCTGCCTGCTGTAACTCCACATTTTAGCTGCTGTCAACAATTAGCATCTTATACAGTTTTGAACCCCCCTCCACGTATTGTTTATTCCCATTTGCCCTCAGTTTAATATTATTACTTATTACCAGAGAAAACTCCAGCAGGTGCATTTACAGTACTTATTACAAAACATTTTTTTACAAAGATACATTACACAGATAGTTCTTAAGATATCTAGTGCAATCAAGTAATTGATCCATGGTGACAATATACAATGGTAGAACAAGTATTTCATATATTTTCATTTAGGTTGTCTTGTTTTCCTTGGAAATATATTTTTTTTCTTCTTGTTAATTACAAGACATTTTAATGCCTTAATGCCGAATGTTTTATAACCATAGATGAAATACTGTTGACTTACTTACTGAATGGCTAATAAAGTCAGCTACTGAGGCACACTCCTTTTTACAGCTTGGACTGTAAGGGAGTGGAGATCAATCTTCATTAATATGTTGGGGAGCTAAATATGTGTTTTTAGAACTCAAATAGTCAGATTATGAAAAAATAATTTAAGGCAAATAATCATGACAGACACAACTTCTTTAACAATTAGACAGTATATTTCTTTACTGCATTTCATGGGACATACAATGCATCTGTACTGAATATAAAGAAAAAAAAAACAGTTTACTGGAATATTAAAATAAAGCAAGCAAAAGTATTTCCACTACAATAAACTAAAATTAATATTCCATCTGTATGATCTTTTCTCAAAAATGGAAAGACTAGGATGTTACCAGTTATTCAAAAATGGTTATAGAATTTTTTTATCACTTTAATTATTAAATCTTTAATCTGGACTGAGATCCAAACATTGCCAGCAAAGGAGAAGAGAAATGTATATTACCATTTTGAAGGAGAGGGACGGCAATTTAATTAGAGATACAATCAACAACAGCAGGCATTTGGCTACCTAATATAGGAAAGGGTTTAAAGATGGTTCATCAAAGAAATCATTAGCTCATCAAAGGATTTAACATTCTAACAAATTTATGCTATGAAGTCTGGGAAAACTGGAAACAAAACCTGCTCCCAGCAACCAAGACAATTACACATATCTGAGAAACACCACCAAACAAGGTATCAAGAGACAAAAACAAAGGACTAAGATCAGGAGAAATCTCCCATCTTTATTCACCAAAATGATTCTGGGAAGAGGTTAACAATATAACAGGAAGAAGTTTTCTTCTAAATGAAGCATTAAATCTAGGCTTCATACCTTGCCCTTCTGGTGACCTGTCACTATCTGACTTCCTTGGAGAATTCTCTGATCTTCCTACCTTCTCACACACTTTCACAGAGTATTCAGAGAAAAGCAAGCCCCAAAATAACTTCTCTAATATCACTACTAAGCATATTCTACCTATACGTGAACAAATCCTATCTAACTCTCCTCTTTTATATAACAATATTTACCCATGTTTTCTTTACCACTGCAGGCACCATATCACTACCCCACTAAAATGCAACTATAACCTCTACCTTAACACCTATACAATGCCAGCCATCTGGAAATGCTCCTTTGTCATACCTATACATGAAAAACCCAAGCCAAACTCCAGTAGTTATTTTTGCCCCATATCCAGCCTACCTATCCTAGTTAATGTTCTAGAAAAATTCATCAGTAATCAACATACCTCTTACTTACAAAAATATCAGTTACTTTCTAGGAAACAAATGGCTTCTGTGCTAAGAGAAGCACCCTAACAGCACTCTAGCCGCTAGCATTTTTATCCAATACAGCTAAGGGGGAGCTGGCCAGTGCTATGTTTATTGACCTATCATGTGCCTTTGATAAGGTTGATCACTCACTCCTACTTATCCATACTCAAGACACTGGCATCAGTCCAAAATACACCACTTGGATCAAAGACTTCCTATCTAGCATATTCTTCAGTGAATGATAATATCTACTCATTCTTACACTGCCTACACCCTCTCAGGTGTCCCACAAGGCTCCATTCTTACCCCAGTTCTTTTCCAAATCTTTATGAACAAACCCCCTTTGATTTATGCCAGCTTTCACTACTTCTATATGTAGATGATATGATTATCTCTAAGTTTGGCCCCTCACAAAAATCCATTGAAATACAACTCCAAAAAGACCTACTTTAACTGCATAAGTGGCTTTCATCCAAAATACTTTTGCTCAACCCTAAAAAAAAAAATCCAAGTCCATGCTGTCTGACACCCAAAATATGATTTTTCAAGTTCTCCTACATTTTTAAATCAGATTATGACAATAACACTGCTGAATTTATCACTTCCTTTACATATCTGGGTATATGCCTAGACCAATGCCTCACCTTCAGAAAATACATACAGAAACTGTAAACCAAAATCAGCTACCTACTTTTCTAGGTCAACCAGATCTCCCAGTTCCTTGATACTCCATGCTAGAGCAGCTATAGGCAAGAGTGTCCTTTTCGAACAACTTGAGTACAGACTGTCTAGGTTTGTCTCTGTCAAAAACTTAACCACCTTTCAAACTCTCTCAAATAAAATGTGCTGCTTCAAATCAAACTCTCCTCAGAATTAACATAATTGCCTCACTCTTTCTAAGGCTAAGTGGTTGCCATTGCAAGCCAGCACAGACCTTCTTCTTGGCTTCCTTGTATGTTGACTTTCTTGTACGTATTGTTTCACTTTCCTTTGTAATCTTAAGAATTGAGCTGATACACAAATTTTGTTTAGGCTACACATGTGTAGTTCTAAATGACAATAAAGTTTACTTTGACTTTGACTTTAAAAATAGTTACAAGCTAAAAGCTGCAAAATCTTTCTGAACATCTCACTATGTTCATTTGTCTATGAAAGACTGAATGCCATTTTTTATTGTCCAGCAATCATCAGATAATATCCAAAGTCTAAGTAAGAAACCTGGATTATATACCATGTTTGAACTAGTAAAGATGGCATATTTTATATAATAGTAGTCCTCTCTTTTTATAGCTTTTACAAGTCTTGTTGATCTATACAATGATGACTTTTACCTGGCTTTGCCACAGTAACCATACTATGGACCCATTCAATAGGCTCTGTTTTTTAGTTGCACCTGCTTTTTTTCCCTACGATGTAACTTCTATTTGATTCTAGAATGCAAAACTAATAAAACTTTCCTGGAGTAATGTATTAATGGCAACACAGCAAAATCGGTTTGAGTACAATGATCTCCTGCTAAACAGATATACAGTACAAGACAGTCAAAAAGTGTTCATACTCTGAACAAATTGGCAGACTAAATATTTTCTGATTCAAATTTTAATGGTGCATTCTCATTGCAATTTCTTTCACCATACCAAGCATTTTGCAAAGTCAGGCAACTCTGTATTGAATAACCATTTGCAATATCAACTATATGAAAATGAATCTTGTACTTCTTATTCCTGTATTCACACATTCCGGATATGATCTTAAAAATGAGTCAGCAATGTTGACATATTCCAGGGAGGTCTAAACAAGTTATTTAATACACAGCTTCTCTTTTCTGGAATCTTGTTAACAACTCCGGTAAAAGTGAAGAGTACTGTCCAGGTGTAAATATGTTGTATTAAGTGGTTTCAATGATTCATAAGTTCATAAGGTGTATACTAGACTAATCACCACCAGGCCCCTTATAAGCCTAGCCATTCAAATGTGACCCACAAATTTCATTCATATAGGGGTGATTGACTGACTACCTCTGTCCATCTGAGACATAAATACCAGACCAGGGGTGAATTTCTGATACCTGTCCAGTGGTCCGAGTTGCCCTTAAATTGGGATAGGGAGAAATTTAGCTTCACATGGAATGTGAATTCTCTTGGAAACATCTCTGAATCTCTAGCATGTCCTATTTATGTTGCAAGTAAAATTTAGGTCTTTTAATCTAGTAGTTCTTACGTTGTTTGCTTTGTGGATGTGCAAAAGGTTAATCAAAACAGGGTCCAGGGATGCCTTGTATCCCAGGCAAAGATCACATCTCAGAAGTTTGTATGATACTAAGTAAAAAGACGAGGCTTTGAGGTGATCAGCATAGTGTTTACTCCCTGTATTCTTTTTGTAAGGAACCTTTGTGGACATTCCAATTGCAGCATGTGTCTGGTCAGGTACATACTCTATGATGGGTCTGACAAGGGCCAAGTACAGTGGTATGATGACCTCTCTGGACATAGATACCATGCCCTTGCAGTTGAGCAAACTAGAAGGACTTTCTTACTACCTTGGACACATGTTGGTCGAAGGTTAATGTACATGAGTTCCCAGATCCCCAACTAGTGAATCACATTTTAGAGGTGTTTTATTGACAACATGGTTACCTGAGGTGGCCAACTTCTCAAAAAGTACTATAATGCATTTCTTGGTATTGGGTTTTAAGCCATGGCTTTGGCACCAGGCTTGTGTCTCTGTTAGACCTTCCTGAAGGGTGTTGTCATCTTGGAGAGATTACATGACTGCTCCCAGTTTGCATTCATCTGCAAATTTAGTTACCCAGAGGCCTTTAACATTAGTTTTGACATCCAAGAAGTAGATGCCAAAGAGGAATGGGCATAGCACAAAGCCCTGGTGGAGTCCTATGGTGACCAGAGGCTTTGTGGTGGTAGTCTCACTGATTCTAACCTCCTGAGTCCTATCAGTGAGCCAGCTAGCAATCCAATGTATTGTAAAGGGGGTTATACCTAGTTACATAAGCTTGTTCACAATGCCGAGTTGGGTATTGTAGCAAATGCTTTAGCCAGATGTAGGTAGGCAGTATGCACAATTTTCCCCTCTTCCATTGCCTTAGTGATCTTTTCAAAGAAGTCCACCAGATTCAATAAGCATGACATTCCCCTGAAATCAAACTGGGAAGGATTCAGCATCTGGAGGTCTCCTATGTCCTTGTGGATAATTTCCATGATAATTATTTCCATGGTTTTGCAAATAAGACTATTCAAACGAATAGGTCTGTAGTATCCAGAATCTGATAAAGGTCCCACTTTATGAACTGGGATGACTGTCACAGTCCTCCATTTATGTGACACAAAGCCTGTTTTAAGAATATAGTTAAATAATGACTCTAGGGGTCTTGATAAGTCAAATTTTCGACTGTTTAGAAGGCACCCTGGGATGTTATTGGGGACCACTGAGGCCATATCCTTGAGTGAAGCCAGTACATGCTCCCTAGTCATAATTGGAGGGGATTATGTTTGAGGGTATTTTTGGTTGATGGTTGGGGTAAGAGGGGATAAAGTTGGAAGTGAATTTTTCTGCTTACAAGTTATCTATTTCACCAGGCTTGGTAAATGTTGCATTGACCACCAGTTCACCACATCAGTGTTTGCTGACCTTGAGATCTCTGACATAGCTGTAGAAGTCCTTGTGGTTTTCTTTCACCTGGGAGGCTATCTCAACCTCTAATGTGGCTTTACTTGACCTAATTAGCCCTCCTAGTTGCCCACCTAGTTTGATGAGAGAGTTTTTCATCTTTATGCTAATTACCCCTCCTGATTTTTGCAATAGCTTTTTTTTCTTTAGTTGTAGATCTTGGTTAATTTGGGATGCCACCAGGGCGGTGTGTTTCTGAGGCTAGTCCTGGGCTTACCTCTGGTATGTGCAGCAGCCTCTTTGCAGCCATTGACATGGTTGTAGAGTTTATGAGAGCAGTTCAGCATAGACTGGTGTGTTCTCAGGGTATGGAGTGACATTGCATTTTGACAAACCATTATTAAGAAAAGGTAATTTGCCTTGGCATAGTTCCTAACTATTACTGGTTTTAATTGGATTGGAGAGTTGATTTTGATTTCAAAGGATACAGCTTTGTGGTCAGACCTTACCAGCGAAGATGAGACATGAGGGAGGGGTGCAGTCTTTTCTCATTGTTTGTATTTATGAAGTCCAAGAATTTCTATACCTGTAAATTTGAGGGAGTGTAGGGTTCCTCGTCTATAGAGGGGTAATTAAAGTCTCCCATGAGGAGAGTGTTAGGTTGGATGGTAAGTGTTTTCAGTAGTTTCAAGTATGCATTATGAGCTTCTTGGGACATGGAGGGTGACCTATAGCTGGCTAGAATATGGTACAGGATTTTGGAACTCACTCTGTTTGACCACACTAGAGCTATGCTTGTTTTTTGTATATGTTGAGACACCTCCTCCTTTTGCCCTTGTCTGAGCAGCTATTGGACTAAAAGTGTGGAAAGCACTGAAACATTGCCTGGGTCCTCTCTGCTGCTTTAAACCATTTCTCATTAACTGCACAGATTTTTTACATTCTCAAGTGTGAAGAGGGCTTAGAGAGTGTGTAGTTTTTTACTTAGGCTCCTGGCAATGATCAGCAACATCTTGAGGTTCAGTTGAGTTGATTTTGCTATGTTTTACATTGCATAAAAAAGGCACTATGGGGTGGATAAAGTTTTAGCCAGTATTAATAAGCTTAGAGAGGAAAGGTGCAGACCATCCTTGGCAAAGCAACATGGTCTGTTAACCATGTCCCCCCAAGCTGGCAAATATTGAACCCCCTTAGAATGACAACAGAAGCACAGTCAGTTGTTGAAATCAATCATTTTTTTTTTTTTTGCTCATCTTGTGGCATCATAGGTTCATAGGTGTTTACTAGGCTAATGACCACAAGGGTCTTTTTAAGCCATGCATCTCAAATCTCTGACAAGTTCTGGTACCACTGATAAGTGTAAGCAGGGCTTGGGAGATTAAACATTTACAGGCTGTCTGTGTCTATTAGAGACACAGGGACCAAACCAAGGATAAATTTCCTGTTCTCATCAAATTGTCCAAGTTACACTTGAATTGGGATAGGGACGAACTCTGCACCACATGGATGGAGACCCTATTCCAGAGAAGGGGTAGTCTCTGTGATACATACCTGTCTCTCCATCAGATCCTATTTATATCACGGTTAAGGTTTAAGTCTTTAAAATGGGTAATTCTGGTGTTGTTTGTCTTGTGGATATGCAGGAGGTCCAGCAGGGTGGGCCTGACAATATCTTTTATACCTGGCATAGATCTCCCCTCAACATCCTGTAGGAGACAGAATACAGGGATAGGGCCTTGAGATGGTCTGCGTAGGACATGTACCTATTTTAGTGAGAAACCTCTGTGGACATTCCAATTGCTTGATGTGCTTGGTTAGGTACAGACTAAAAGGGGCATTGTACTCAATGATAGGTCTGATGAATGCCAAATACAGTGGAACAATGACTTCCTAGGACCTACATGCCATACCTTTGTTTATAAGTTGCACAATGTAGAATGACTTATTCACTACTGTAGACAAGTGATGATCAAAGGCTAGATTACTGTCTATGCTTGTCTCCAAGTACCTGACTAATAGGTCAACTCTTTGGGTTGTGTTGTCAATATGATAATTACCAGGGATGGATGACTTCCTAAAGAATATTATTATGCATTACTTGGGATTTAGTTTTAGTCCAGGGTTTTGACACCAGTTATTTGTCTATAGTTGCCTCTTCCTGGAGAACATTTCTGTCAGTGGGGGATTCTATGACTGCTACTAATTTGCAATCATTTAGTCAGGCAGAGGCCATTGCCATTGACCTTGACTTCAGAGAAGTAAATGCCAAAAAGGAGAAGTCCCAGGACCGATCCCTGAGAGACTCTGCTTGTTACTGGCCTCTTTGTAGAGGTGGACTCCCCAGTTCTAACATCCTGGGTCCCCGAGTGGGGTATTGTGTCAAATGCCTTGGCCAGGACAAAGTAGGCAGTGTGAACCATTTGGCCCATATACATTGTCTTTTTGACCTTCTCAAAAAAGTCCACCAGGTTAAGTAGGAATGACCTTGATGAAACCAAACTAAGTTGGATCCAATGTCCACATGTTTCCTATGTCATTACTGATAATTTCCATGATAATTCTTTCCATGGCTTTGCATATGAAACCAGCAAGACTTATGGGTCTGTAGTTTCAAGGGTCTGTATATGGGCCACCTCTGTGCATTGGGATGGCTTTTGCTGTTCCCTACTCATGAGGCACGAAGCCTGTTTTGAGGCTACAATTAAACAGCAATTGCAGATGGCCAGAGGTCATGTTTCATACTATTTAGAAGGCACCCTGAGATATTGTCTGAGCCCATTGATGCAGTGTTCTTGCTAGTGATGGTAGAGATAAAATATTTGATGGTATTTCCTGAGGGAAGGTTGATGGGGAAAGAGGTGTAAAGTTGGAGATGAATTTGTCATCCAGTAAGTTTGTTGTATCTCCTAGCTCAGTATATGTGGCTCCATTAACAACAAGCCCTGCCCACAATTGTATATTGCTTTTAAGGTTGCAGACATATCTAAAATGCCTTGTGGTTGTCCTTGGCCTGAGAGGCCAAATGTACCTCAAATTTAGCTTTGGCAGACTTTATTTGTCCTCTGAGTTGCTTGTTTAGTTTGATGAGAGTCCTTTTATCCTGCTGGGTTCTACACTTCCTTATGTTTGCCATGATTTTTTTCCTTCTGTTATACAGCCTATTGATGTTGTGATTCCACTAAGGTGGCTTGTTTTTTGAGTTAGTTCTGTGCTTCTTCCTGGTGGATACAGCTGCCTCTATGCAGCTATTAACATAATTGTAAAGGGCTTCTGGGGAAGCCAGGTCTCCTACCTGGGTGAGGGTATTTGTCTAAAATTTCAAGGACATTCCCAAACCATTTTAAGGATTATACATAACAACTGAAACATCTTTAAAAACTGACACTGATATTTTCAGAAAATTGGGGGAGCAACCCCTTTTGGTCTTGAAGACTGGACACAACATTAAAAATCTATTAGAAAGACCAACACCTTTGCATGATGCACTTTATGGTAACAACAAGGCCACCACCATCTGTGAAAGCTGAGCCAATTGCTCTTATAGGGTCTATATTAGTTCGCTGAAATGTGATTTCAGTGAACACAGAATCATTGATCCCTATCCAGTGAAAATCGCTCCAGTGATTTCCTGAATTTACCAAGGGCAAATAAATACTTGCCCTCCATTATAATGGACCAACATCTAAGTAAATCGAACCCACCCCCTCTACTATATATACTAACTTCAAGATCACACTACAGTGGAGAAAAGGGCAAAGTTGTGTAGTTGGCCAACTACTTCTTTGCCCTTGATAAATTCAACAAATCACTGAAGCAATTTTCGCTGGATAGGGGTCAATGATTAGGTGTTCGCTGAAATCATATTTCGGTGAACTAATATAGACCCACTCTTATATTATGGAAGGAGATCATATCATTTTGGAGAACAGTTTGAAGGACAAAGTCCAGTTAATGCATGTCAACTGCAGTACCAGTAGAGTAATTCATCTTGCCATATGCATCTCTTGCCCTGCCTTCTATGTTGAAAAGACTGAACGTGTGCATAAAAGAAGGATTTATCAACATTAGTACAACATACATACTAAAAGCTTGAAAAATGCTCCTTTTAATCATTCTCTCGTGTATCCACAGTTGAACAAATTTGTCTTTGGAATTATCGATACAGTCATTCCAAACCCAAGCTGCAGTGTCTAAGAAACTCTTCTAGAGTTCCGCAAGTTTTATTGGCAAGTCAGTCTTGATGTAAGTTGCGTCTTGGTATCAATGAGTACATTTCAATAAACCCAGTTTTAAAATTAAGAGCAGCCAAACTCTGAGTACACTTTTGTGGAACAGTATTTTATTATATTTCATCTGGGCACAGAATTAACAATACTTTTACATATAACATTTTTTAATCGAGAAAGTGGTAAAACGTGGGTAATACATTTTATATATATTCAAGTGTTACATTTATCTGAATTCATATTTATTTATTAATACACTTTTCAATTTGAATGTGATGTTATGTCTTTTCTATTTAAATGTACTACAAAAACTTTTTACTTAGAGCTCAAAGGAGTAGCTTTACATGTCGTTCTTTTGTGACAGCAGCTACACCTTCTATGTAAACTTGAATTAGGGTCTTTACTACTTTAAATTCAGCTTCCATTTTGTGATCTGCTCCTATTTAAACCCTCCCTCCACTTTGAATTTTGTTCTGATGAAGTTCAAGGTTATATTTGTTTAGGGCAAACGTGCTTAACATTTTTTGTTTCTGTATGACCTACAGTTTTATACTGGTGACTTAGTAATGCATTTTTTATCTGTATAACTCTGGTATTTGGAGACTCCTACTTCCGGATGCTGCTTAGTGTTTTTCCAGTTAATAGTGGGGTAAATAAAGTCAGTCATGAATATGTTTTTGAATTGGATGGTGAGTGTTTCTAATCAGTTTAAATACATGTTATGGGTTTCCTGGGCCATAGAGGGAGACCTATAGCTTGCAAGGAAATGGTTTAGTATTTTGTCAATGGTGATTTGAACATCCAGAAAGTTAGTTGCATTGTCCTGTTTGACCAGCCTTGAGGTATATTTGTTTTTGTTCAAGATATCTCCACTTTTAGTCCCTGTCTGTGTATCAGCCAGTCTAAATGTGGGGAAGGCATTACAGCTTTGCACTGCCGGTGTGCTCAGTGCGGCTTTAAACCATGTCTCAGTGACTGCACCAATGTCAGCATTCTCTAGGGTGAGGAGAGTGTGTAGGAAGTGTTTAGACTCCTAGCACTAAGCAGTGATGCCTTTAGAGTTTCTTGGTTTTGATTTGGCATGTAAGAAGTACTTTCACTTTTGCACTTCCTAAAAAGGCATTATGGGGAGGTCAATGTTTTAACTAATATTCAAAAGCCTAGAGGGGAGAGGTGCAGACCACCCATGACAAAGCAGCGTGGGCTGTTGACCATGTCTTTCATTGCTGACAAATACTGCACACCCTTAGAGTAACACCAAAAACTAAGCCAATTATTAAAGTCAGTCATCTTCTGTTCATATTGTGGCATCATCCTTAGAGAAGGTAAAATGCTGCTCAATGTTAGGCTCATACCAGCCTGGGACACATATTTTGAGAGCTCCATGATGTCTCCCTTCATATATTTTGGGAGCATTTATCTCAGGTCATCGACACCCACATGAACTATGACTGAGTCATACTGGTACTTGTAGGTCAATGACTTCAGTGTGTGCGTAATGTGACGGATCCAGGCCCCTTATAAACAACTGACCGTGGCTTTCTCCTTGTTCATCGTTGTGTCTTATAATGGAGTCTCCAATGACCAGAATGTTGGCTTGGGTGGTGGCTTGCCTTATGGGGCTAAAAAATAGAGGGTCCATGAGCTGTGGCTGTATGTGTTAATGTAGGTATTGTTTTGAAAAAGTGCATTCGGAATTACTAAGGGTATTTTTTATATGTACTTCATCTAGGAGGATGTTGCAGTTTATCAAGGTTACACTTAAGTGCCTTAACATATGTGGGTCTATGTGTCTGTTTTGAACTGTGTGTGAGGGGTACAGTATGTTTGCTACTGGCAACCTGATTGACATTGAGTGCTTTTATGTGAGAGCTTTGCCTCCAGTGACATTGTGTAAATGCATCTCTCACATACCATATTAGTTTATTTGAAAATTAAGAGTAGAGTAAGACTCCATGCAGCCAACATGTCCACCGAGCGATCCAGGAACAGCCGGTAGGGGCGTGCAAGAGAGCTCCTAAAATGACTCTTACACGGACAGGGCTAGGATATGCAAATTACCTCAATTGCAGGTGAAAGCTATGCAAATGAAGTAAATTTGCGATCGAGGAAAAACGAACCTGTACGAGTAAGAGTAGTGTTATTTGTCGTTGACAACTAAGTACCGTTCTGCAAATAGCAAAACAGAGCCGTGACAGCTCCAAAAAAAGGATGCATCCAGTTGAGGAAGCATGCCAATGGCCAAAAATACAGCCATTGGCAATGTTCATAGATGCAAAATAAAAATAAAATAATTTTCTTTTATCCCGATCTCCGAAGTTTAAGCGTAGAGCAGTGCCGCGCAAACATGCTCCGCTCTAAAAACCAGAAAACCAATAATTAAAATCCATAAATATGGATTTTATTGTAATTCCTAATTTACAATGCAAGGAAATGGCAGGCTGAAGACAACATGGCTGAGGTTGCTAAGGGGGGAAGCTCAGTCTAGGAGATGTAACCAAGCATTAGTAGGCAATCCTATGCAAATCAGGGTAAGGATAGTGAATCCCAAGTTTACATAGCAAATGAGCACAGTCAGTGGAGTGTAGGAGTAGGATAAGGGGAGTAGAAGATAGGTGACATCATGAAGGGGGTATGTATGAAAGAAGTGAAGCTCAATGGCGCAGAGTGGCATGTGTTTGCTGTCAGTTACTCATCACTGGAAGAGGTGTGTCAACAGGTACCCTAGCTAAAGGTAAGAAATTAAAGGTGTATGCCATGGATAACACTAAAGGTTCTTGTTGAAGTGCTTGCAACGTGCTTGCACATGGGTGCACACCTGTATATCCGAGTAAGACTGTGTGCGTGCGTGTGCACCTGTGTGCGCACATTTAAGCCGGAGTAAGCATGTCTACGGTTGTTGAAATGTATGTAAGCGCGTATGCGCCTGTGTGCACGCATTTTAGCAAGAATAAGCAAGTTTTAGTCCGTGTAAGCATGTGTGCACGTGTGTGAGCTGGTGTGCTTGTGTGCGACGCTGCCCCCCTGAGGAAACAGAAAGGGAAAAGGAAGCACAACAAATAGTAGGAAATTAACCAGGGAGTACTACAGAGCTAGCAGGTGAAAATAATCAGAATCAGGCAATTACACAGGCAGTACACTAGCCCAGCCCAGTGCTTAAAACTCTGCAAACAACTTTCCACCATGTTTTCCTCAGATACACTGCAACACTGCAGTAAAGTAGGAGAAGTGAAAACTTAAAAAGCTTTACTGAGACAAAAAATGTTAGGGGCTGCCATTGCTGTTATAAGGCGACATATGCAACATGCTGAGGGTGGTGACAATGCGAATGCTGCTGGACAACCCCCAGTGAGGAGACAGAGAAGAGTGTACAGGCCCAGGGTAACCTATCAGGGGCTACATGAGCTGGAGATAGTGGAGCGCTATAGAGTGGACAGAGACCTCATGCAGCAAATTGTTGAGCTGTGCAGGCCATGCCTCACACACAGAACCAACAGGGGGGAACCCATCCCAGTGGAAACCAAGATATGTGTTAGTCTAAGAATATTAGCAACAGATACCTTCCAGAGACCAACTGGTGATATGACAGGGATATCACAGGAATCAGCATCCAGGGTACTGCACCAGTTCCTGGATGCCATGTCAGCACATGTTGGTGATCATGTATATTTCCCCAATTCCCATGAGATATTGGCCAGCAATATGCGTCTTTTCCAGCAAATAGCGGACTACCCTCAGGTAGTGGATGCAATAGACTGCATGCACATATGCATCAAAGCACCAGCCGGTGAGCAGGGTAGGGTCTACTTTAACCACAAGGGCTTCCCTTCCATCAACTGCCAGGTCGTGTGTGATGCCCAGGGCATAATACTGAATGTGTGTGCTGGCTGCCCTGGAAGCTACCATGATTCCCATATCTGGCATCTGACACAGCTGTACCAGACATTTGCCAATGGGGACATCCCTCATGGTCACCTAGTGGGGGATGCTGGCTATACACTGGAGCCGTGGCTGATGACACCCATCAACGCACACACCTGTACAGGAATGCCATAATGAGGCACACGCATAAACACGAAATGTAATCGAGCGTGTGTTTGGACTGCTCAAATCACGGTTCCGGTGCCTGGACACATCTGGTGGAGCCTTGCAGTACTCACCAACTACATGTACCCAAATTGTCATGGTATGTGCTATGCTACATAATATGATCCTGCGAAAACAGCTGCAGCAGGAGCAGCATAGGCCTGGGCCAAACAGCCCCCCACCATTGCCAAGGCCATCACAGGCAGAGCGTGACTCAGAGGAGGAACAACCTGAGCCTGCCCCAGTAGGCAGAAGGAGGCTTGCCCAGTATGCTTTGGCCTTGGCAAAGAGGCAATGCATAGCACATACACTGGCTCAGTAGGAACCCTGGAAATGATACCTCTCTGACTCGCACATATAGTAAAAGGGATGCCTAACTTGACACTACCTGTTTTCAAACATGTATAGGGAGTGTAGTATGTGCATCTGACATAGGCAGCCCTGCAGCACCACCTGAGGCATGATTGCCATGTGTTAAGCAATATAAAGCAGTGCTAAACAGCTTTTACCACTATTTAGTATATGTAAACAAAATTGCACACACTAACTAGCACAACTTTGGTCAATGTTGAGCAATATTGGGCAACATTCAGCAATGATGGTTAATGTTGAGCAATGTTGGACAAGCTTGGTCAAAGTTGGGCATAGCTGAACAAAAGCCAACATGCTCATATTTGCTCTACTGACCCTTAAGCAGTCTGGTCTGCTCAGTATGAAAATATAAAGCAGTGACTGGCCTCAAACCCAGGATACTGTGCACTATAATCATAGTACTGAACCACTAAACCATGACAGTATTTCACTGGTCAGCCTGTATGAAGAAATGTTGATAAGTCTATGCAAAGTATCTCATGGAAACCCTGCAGGCACAGCATAATCCCTGTCGAGTTATGACACAAAGGTGAGCCCTGCAGTAAAAATAGAACCTGATTTTCAACACACATATAGTATAAAGGTTAATATTGGTCATGTTCACACACATTAACAAATGTAGTGGACTTCAGACAGCAACATACTGAAAGGTCACACTGGGCATGCTCACACACTTGAATAAATGAGACAAATGTCAGACAACAAAACACTGAAAGGCCAAACTGGGCATGCTGACACACTTAGGCCATGTCTGAGTACAGCAGTGGGCCACACATATCCGGCAGTTGCATGTGTTAACCCAGGAACCTCTCACTATTCAGCAATCCACCTTGTGCACACAGTTATATGACAACAGATACATAAATAATATATTGGAACCCTGTCATAATCAAATATGTTCTGCAGATACTTAGGTTGTTCATAGAAAGTGGGAAAGCAAAGAAGATAAAAAACCTGCAATCAGTATCATCAATAAACAATGTGCACTCCCAACATTATCATAGGTTCATAGGATGATACTAGGCTATCTGCCCTAGGGCATTTATAAGCCTAGCCAGAGTGTGTTTGGCTTTCGCAACCCTGTTAGATTAGTAGACTGTGCTTGCGAATAGTAGGTCACACAAGATAGGCATTTTACGTTATTGTGCCTCTGTCTAGCAGGGACCCAGAAGCGATCCCAGGGGTAAACATACGATCACTCATCCACTCGTCAAGATTTCTCCTGTAGAGGGTCAGTGAGGGCTCTGCCTATGGGACTGGGATCTCATTCCAGCAGTGCACAAACATGCTCCGCTCTAAAAACCAGAAAACCAATAATTAAAATCCATAAATATGGATTTTATTGTAATTCCTAATTTACAATGCAAGGAAATGGCAGGCTGAAGACAACATGGCTACCGAGTAGAGGTTGCTAAGGGGGGAAGCTCAGTCTAGGAGATGTAACCAAGCATTAGTAGGCAATCCTATGCAAATCAGGGTAAGGATAGTGAATCCCAAGTTTACATAGCAAATGAGCACAGTCAGTGGAGTGTAGAAGTAGGATAAGGGGAGTATCAGAGTAGAAGATAGGTGACATCATGAGGGGGGTATGTATGAAAGAAGTGAAGCTCATTGGCGCAGAGTGGCATGTGTTTGCTGTCAGTTACTCATCACTGGAAGAGGTGTGTCAACAGGTACCCTAGCTAAAGGTAAGAAATTAAAGGTGTATGCCATGGATAACACTAAAGGTTCTTGTTGAAGTGCTTGCAACGTGCTTGCACATGGGTGCACACCTGTATATCCGAGTAAGACTGTGTGCGTGCGTGTGCACCTGTGTGCGTACATTTAAGCCGGAGTAAGCATGTCTAAGGTTGTTGAAATGTATGTAAGCACGTATGCGCCTGTGTGCACGCATTTTAGCAAGAATAAGCAAGTTTTAGTCCGTGTAAGCATGTGTGCACGTGTGTGAGCTGGTGTGAGCGTGTTTGTGCTTGTGTGCGCGACGCTGCCCCCCTGAGGAAACAGAAAGGGAAAAGGAAGCACAACAAATAGTAGGAAATTAACCAGGGAGTACTACAGAGCTAGCAGGTGAAAATAATCAGAATCAGGCAATTACACAGGCAGTACACTAGCCCAGCCCAGTGCTTAAAACTCTGCAAACAACTTTCCACCATGTTTTCCTCAGAGACACTGCAACACTGCAGTAAAGTAGGAGAAGTGAAAACTTAAAAAGCTTTACTGAGACAAAAAATGTTAGGGGCTGCCATTGCTGTTATAAGGCGACATATGCAACATGCTGAGGGTGGTGACAATGCGAATGCTGCTGGACAACCCCCAGTGAGGAGACAGAGAAGAGTGTACAGGCCCAGGGTAACCTATCAGGGGCTACATGAGCTGGAGATAGTGGAGCGCTATAGAGTGGACAGAGACCTCATGCAGCAAATTGTTGAGCTGTGCAGGCCATGCCTCACACACAGAACCAACAGGGGGGAACCCATTCCAGTGGAAACCAAGATATGTGTTAGTCTAAGAATATTAGCAACAGATACCTTCCAGAGACCAACTGGTGATATGACAGGGATATCACAGGAATCAGCATCCAGGGTACTGCACCAGTTCCTGGATGCCATGTCAGCACATGTTGGTGATAATGTATATTTCCCCAATTCCCATGAGATATTGGCCAGCAATATGCGTCTTTTCCAGCAAATAGCGGACTACCCTGTGGTAGTGGGTGCAATAGACTGCATGCACATATGCATCAAAGCACCAGCCGGTGAGCAGGGTAGGGTCTACTTTAACCACAAGGGATTCCCTTACATCAACTGCCAGGTCGTGTGTGATGCCCAGGGCATAATACTGAATGTGTGTGCTGGCTGCCCTGGAAGCTACCATGATTCCCATATCTGGCATCTGACACAGCTGTACCAGACATTTGCCAATGGGGACATCCCTCATGGTCACCTAGTGGGGGATGCTGGCTATACACTGGAGCCGTGGCTGATGACACCCATCAGAAACGCACACACACCTGTACAGGAACGCCATAATGAGGCACACGCATAAACACGAAATGTAATCGAGCGTGTGTTTGGGCTGCTCAAATCACGGTTCCGGTGCCTGGACACATCTGGTGGAGCCTTGCAGTACTCACCAACTACATGTACCCAAATTGCCATGGTATGTGCTATGCTACATAATATGATCCTGCGAAAACAGCTGCAGCAGGAGCAGCATAGGCCTGGGCCAAACAGCCCCCCACCATTGCCAAGGCCATCACAGGCAGAGCGTGACTCAGAGGAGGAACAACCTGAGCCTGCCCCAGTAGGCAGAAGGAGGCTTGCCCAGTATGCTTTGGCCTTGGCAAAGAGGCAGTGCATAGCACATACACTGGCTCAGTAGGAACCCTGGAAATGATACCTCTCTCTGACTCGCACATATAGTAAAAGGGATGCCTAACTTGACACTACCTGTTTTCAAACATGTATAGGGAGTGTAGTATGTGCATCTGACATAGGCAGCCCTGCAGCACCACCTGAGCCATGATTGCCATGTGTTAAGCAATATAAAGCAGTGCTAAACAGCTTTTACCACTATTTAGTATATGTAAACAAAATTGCACACACTAACTAGCACAACTTTGGTCAATGTTGAGCAATATTGGGCAACATTCAGCAATGATGGTTAATGTTGAGCAATGTTGGACAAGCTTGGTCAAAGTTGGGCATAGCTGAACAAAAGCCAACATGCTCATATTTGCTCTACTGACCCTTAAGCAGTCTGGTCTGCTCAGTATGAAAATATAAAGCAGTGACTGGCCTCAAACCCAGGATACTGTGCACTATAATCATAGTACTGAACCACTAAACCATGACAGTATTTCACTGGTCAGCCTGTATGAAGAAATGTTGATAAGTCTATGCAAAGTATCTCATGGAAACCCTGCAGGCACAGCATAATCCCTGTCGAGTTATGACACAAAGGTGAGCCCTGCAGTAAAAATAGAACCTGATTTTCAACACACATATAGTATAAAGGTTAATATTGGTCATGTTCACACACATTAACAAATGTAGTGGACTTCAGACAGCAACATACTGAAAGGTCACACTGGGCATGCTCACACACTTGAATAAATGA
Organism: Protopterus annectens; assembly: GCF_019279795.1. NCBI lineage: Eukaryota > Metazoa > Chordata > Ceratodontiformes > Protopteridae > Protopterus > Protopterus annectens. Next base: position 168,487,534 of record NC_056740.1, on the reverse strand, counting down.
GACAAATGTCAGACAACAAAACACTGAAAGGCCAAACTGGGCATGCTGACACACTTAGGCCATGTCTGAGTACAGCAGTGGGCCACACATATCCGGCAGTTGCATGTGTTAACCCAGGAACCTCTCACTATTCACCAATCCACCTTGTGCACACAGTTATATGACAACAGATACATAAATAATATATTGGAACCCTGTCATAATCAAATATGTTCTGCAGATACTTAGGTTGTTCATAGAAAGTGGGAAAGCAAAGAAGATAAAAAACCTGCAATCAGTATCATCAATAAACAATGTGCACTCCCAACATTATCATAGGTTCATAGGATGATACTAGGCTATCTGCCCTAGGGCATTTATAAGCCTAGCCAGAGTGTGTTTGGCTTTCGCAACCCTGTTAGATTAGTAGACTGTGCCTGTGAATAGTAGGTCACACAAGATAGGCATTTTACGTTTAGTTTATTGTGCCTCTGTCTAGCAGGGACCCAGAAGCGATCCCAGGGGTAAACATACGATCACTCATCCACTCGTCAAGATTTCTCCTGTAGAGGGTCAGTGAGGGGCTCTGCCTATGCTGGACTGGGATCTCATTCCAGAGTGAGGGGAACCTCTGGGATATGAATCTGTCCCTCCAGCATGTCCTATTAATATGTGTGCTGAGGTTTAAGTCCCTGGAGTGTGTAGCTCTAAGGGATTCAGATATCCTGAGGTGGAGCATGTCCATTAATTCTGGGTTGGACATGGCTTTAAACATCAGGCACAGATCGCATCCAAGTAGGCAATAAGCAACTGAGTAGAGCTGGAGTTACTTTAGCCGAACTGCGCAGGGCATCTGTGTGAGTCCCTAGATCCACTTGGTGAGGTACTTTTGTGGTCATTACAGTTGCTGCAGGTGTCGGGTAAGGTACATCCCAAATGGGGCATTGTATCCAATCATGGGCCTGATGAGTATAGGGGCACAATGACCTCACTTGATCTAGATGTGAAACCTTTTGGGATAAGGTGGGCTATATAGAAGGTCTGTCTAACCACTTTGGCAATGTGATTGTCAAAGGCGAGATTACTATCTACTCGGGTCCCCAAATCCCTAATAACTTCTTCCGTACTTAATGGATTACCACCTTTGTGGTAATGTGTGGGCACTTCATTATTCCCAAAGGGGATGACTATGCATTTAATGGCATTTAGCTGTAGGCCATGGCTCTGGCACCAGTTATCCATCTCTGTGAGCCCCTTTTGGAGGATGCTTGTGCCAGCTGGAGAGTCGATTATGGCACCCAGTTTGCAGTCATGCGCGAACTTGGTCAGCCATATTCCTCCTGTGTTAGCCTGTATGTCAGAGAAATATATACTGAACAAGAGAGGTCCCAGGACTGAGCCTTGTGGGACGCCACATGTAACTGGTCTAGAGTCAGACATGGCACCTGCAATACTGACCATGTGGGTGCTATCCCTGATCCATTTAGCAATCCATCTTGTGACATATGTGTTGATATCTAAGCTGGTGAGCTTATTTATGATGCCCGAGTGGGGTATTGTGTCGAAGGGCTTTGCGAGGTCCAGGTAGGCTGTGTGGACTACCTTCCCTACGTCTATGGATCTGGTAACTGTTTAAAGAAGTCAACCAGGTTCAAGAGGCAAGATCTGCCCTCAACAAAACCGAATTGGGTAGGATCCAGTGTCTATAGGTTCCCGATGTCTTTGTGTATGAGTTCCATGATGATACGCTCCATAGCTTTGCAGACCAGGCTAGTTAGGCTTATAGGGCGATATTGTCTGGGGTCCGTTGTGGCACCACCTTTGTGGAGCAGGACCACTGTTGCTGTATGCCATTCCTTGGGTACATATCCTGTAGTAAGTCTGATATTGAACAGTGACTTAATGTGAGGGTTACGTTCTTCATGAAGCTCGTGTAAGACGCAGGCCGGGACACCGTCCGGTCCCATTGATGCTGTGTTGTCTGCTTTGGAGAGGGCAGCTCTCACCTGTTCATTTGTGCTGTCAGGAAGGCTACACTCTGTTGGGATGGACATTTGCTCTTTAGGGGGGATGGGGGGGAGACATTTGCACTGAACCTGTTTGCCAGGATGTTGGCAATGTCTGTGGGTTCAGTCTATGTTTTGTCATTTTGAAGTAACTCACAACATATCTGGGAGTTACCACCCAGGTTCCTGACATAACTAAAGAAGGCCTTGTGATTTTCCTTAGTGTCTGGTGCAATTTTCCTTTCGAAGCGGGCCTTAGATGAATTCATGAGTGATCGTAGCTTCTTGCTAGTACTGATCAGAGATGCCTTCCCTTTTTGGAATTGTGCTCTATCATGTAGTAGCCTCCTCCTTTTGTTGTATAGCTTATTTATGGCTGGGGTCCACCAGACAGGTCCCCTGCCTTTGGAGGAGTGAGTCTTGTTTTTATTTGGGATACCACGATCCATGCATTCCAGTAGTGTCCATAGAATGCATTTGTAAAGGATTCAGCAGTCTGAGCCATATTTACCACTGTCCCAGGGTCTTTGAAGGATACCACCTCGGTTTTGAGAAGTGTGACATTTGCTTTTGAGAAGTTCTTCACCGAGATTACCTAGGATGGGGGTGGGGACGGGATATGGGTGTCCCGTGAGATAAATGCATGGTCTGACCTTACCAATGAGGTGTATACCTCTGGTGTGGAACATAGAGTCCCCATGTTGGTGATGATCAGGTCCAATATGTTTTCCCCTCCTGTGGGTCTGGTGACCAGTTGTGCCATAGCATTTGAGTTTATAAATTCTAGCAACCATTGGGCGAGGGTGTTGGGGCTTGAGTAGTATTCCCAGTCAATGTTTGTGTAGTTGAAGTCACCCAATATAATGGTGTTTGGAGAGACCGTCATATTCTCCAGTGTTCTCAGGAAAGCCGAGTGGGGTTCCTGAGTTTGGGAGTGTGGTCTGTAGCAGGCTACAAACTGAAAGGCAGTTTTGCCCACTGTTAGTTGCACATGTATGGTCTCCGATGCTTCGTGCAGTGCTACTAACCTGGAGGTGTGTGTATCTGTGATGTATATGGATACTCCCCCTATTTTTGTTGGTCGGTCCGAGTCTTGTGGCCGAAAAGCATGGTATGAAGTATAACCTGGTAGTGCTGGGGTGCTTTTGAGAGCCTTGAACCAGGTGTCTGTTACTGCACAGATATTGACATACTCCATACTGAGGAGAGTCTTGAGTGCGTGCATTTTGAGGTTTAGACATCTGGTGCTGAGCAGCATTACCCTTAGTTTCTTTTACCTTGTATTGTCTATGGAGGTGGGTTTGTCTTTTGAGCCTTGCCTAAAAAAAGGCACTATGGGGGTGGCAAGAGCCTTAGCCAGTATTCAAAAGTCCAGGGGTGAAAGGTGCAAGCCGTCCCTAGCGAAGCTACGTGGCATGTCGAGCATGTCATCCCAGGCTGACAGACACTGGATCCCCTTTGAATGACACCAATACATTAGCCAGCTGTTAAAATTGATCAGTTTGTCTGTATACTGTGCCATCATTCTTGGTGAGGGTAAGATGCTACACAAGGTCAGCATCATACTGGCCTGGGCTACATGATCAGAGAGCTCCTCTATGTCTCTTGTCATGTAGTCCAGGGAGGAACATCTGAGGTCATTCACACCAGCATGGACAATGATGGAGCCATATTTGTACTTGCTTTGGAGTGACCTGAGTGCATGTGTTATGTGGCGGATCCTGGCACCCGACAGACATCTCAAAGTGACCTTCGCCTTGTTCAGCCTGGTGAGTGGGACGTCAGTGTGTCTGACAATAGAGTCACTTATTACAATTGTATTAGGTGTGTTGTTTAGCCCTCAGGGCAGTGACTGTGTGGCATACTGACTTTGTGAACTATGTGATATGTGGGTATTGTTGTGGGGTAGCAGTTGTTTGGGTGTCTGCTTTGGAGGTCTCTGCTGCTTAGGCAGATTTTATTTAGAGCCTCCGAGTATATTTTTGTGTGGTAATGTATTTTGTTTGCTGTCGCTATAGGTCTATGTGAGACTGGATTTGTGGTGTGTGTGGTTACCTTCACCACCTGATAGACTGTGCCAGTCATGGGTCGAGAGAGCTCAGCCTCCTGTTTGTCTATATAGTTGCATCTCTCACATATATCTGAGTTTGTTGGGAGGAGGAGAGGGTTGTCTGTGTACATAAGGCAGTTGTAACATTGCCTCAAAATTCCCATATTCACCAGCTGGACTGGAGAGTACACACAAAACCGACCTTTGGACATGCCAAGATATTATGATGAAATACTCTGTTGACTTATCAAAAAGGATCAGTAGGGTGTTAAGTGTGTAAAAGAATATAACAGGGGTTTAGTGCTCAGGTATGTCAGTGTTTTGGAAAGAGTATCTGCGAAGGAGTCCAGACAGAACCATGACACTTCCTTCAGCTATGTCATAAATAGCAATGTACACACATATATGTCCTGAGTCAGGGCCAACTGTACCTGACTGACAATGCCGACATCCTGTCACACAGGCCCATACATACATACCCACCTCCCACTGACAAAAGGCCCTATCATCATACCAGGAGATATCACATGTAGAATGGGTAAACAGCTCCTTCCAAAGCCGAAAACATGGCATCAGTTGGATTACATTGTTTCCCTATATGTGTCATAAGTGAACTGCAGAACAAACAGACGCTGCACCTGAACAGTCTGTTGAGCCTCACCCTCTCTACAGGATCTGAAACTGTTGAATGGGTTACAGCAACATATGGCACACCCCACAAGTGTTGGTGCACAACAGACCATGGGAACTATAGTCCTATAAGCCTATGAAGTCTGATCTGCAAGGCCATGGAGTCCATCATGATTTAAGTCGTAAACAGAGCTATTGGAAGCCGACAAACACACAACCCTACCAACTTTGGTATGTTCATGGGCAGATCATGGTTCTCAAACCTGCTAGACTGTTTGCAAGGCAGCCACCCAGGACATACATCACTGAAAGGAGCTACACACGTCCCACATAGACTTTGAATAGCCCTTTATCAACATCCCAGACACATGTCGTATCCACAAAATCAACAATCTGTGCATAAATATGTATTGTCATATGAAGGAATGGCAATTTGTCCACAGATAGATCACACAAGCTAAGAATTGTGGAGTCCTGTTCAAGCTGTTAACACCTGCTGACCCACATGGTTCATTCCTGGGATTGCATAAAACAAAGTGCACACACATTACCATGTCCAGTCTGATGATGTCAGCATCCTACAAATATAGCAGGAGAAAAGAAACCACCCAGTAAAGCATATAGCGTGTCGTGTTAATGCGTATCTCTCTAGTATCATAACATAGGTAAGTGTTTGAATCCTGCAATTGCTGAGTGTGTGTGTGTGGGGGGTGTGTGTGTGATTTCTTTTGAGAGGAGTGCCCTTTTTGGAGACTAGGAAAACACATTAAAAGAGGTAGATTCCTCTTTGGCAAGTCTGATGATGTCAGTATCCCACAAATACAGCAGTGGAAACACAATCCCCCAGTAAATTATATAGCGCATTGTGTTAATGTGCATCTCTCTAGTATCATAACATAGTGTTAGAAAAATATGCATTAGTGTATGTATTAGTAATATGCTTAGTGCATTTAAAGTTTGAAAAGGGTTAACACATTTATTCTATTTCACACTGCATAAATCTGTACAAACTGCAGAAGCTTTCCAATCTTGTATTGTCATGAAATATGCGCAGTTATAATCTTTGCTTATGCTCTGGAAATTTACAGGGAAGCAGATAATTTCTGCTTGTGTCAGGAATATAATAAATAGATGTATCACTTGTATTAATGTTATGAGATTTAGACAAGGAGTTCCGCTTATGCTGTGAGAAAATACACAGCTGCAGAAGCTATTGATAATAAGAACAAAGACTGCTTGAAAATAAGAACTGCAATCAGCGTTTACTTGTGTGTAAGCTAGAAAAGTACCTTGAATTGTAACACATGTATTAGAACTACACAATAGAAGCTTGTAGCGGGCTAAATCCCCCAAGGTCAGGTTGTTTTTCTCAAATATTTTTCATAAATCCAGTCATGTCAGCAGAAAATCTGAGTAACATCTGCTGTAGAACAATACAGAAAGTTGTGTTTAATTATGTCAACTATAGAAAGCAACATTTTGTAGAACAGTATAAGAAGAGCATACTTCCTGGTAGTAGTTAGGCAAAATCGTGAATTTGCATGTTTTTGTCTCCTTGCAGCAAGTAATTAAATGCCATATCTGAACCTTGCGTGAATTGGTCTTTGAAGTTTTTTCCTTTGACAGATTGGTCCTTCGGACCGGAAACCCTCACTTCGCCTCAGATCAGATGGGCTAGGTGGCTTGAAACCGTACGGGGAAGAAACCACATCAGTTCTTCTTATTTGAAAAGCCCACCGACTGAATTGTCGTACAAAAGAGGCCAGCCACTTTCTGATCTGTGACTGAAGGACGGGTTTTCACGAACCAGGTGATCAATCACGAAGGCTCAGGTAAGGAGAATCTACCTTTTTCTGTTTTAGATCAGGGACTAGATTTGTATTGTTTTTGTCAAGACTGTATTTTTACAAGTCAGAGACAGAAAAGATTACTGTCTTGTCATAGATCAGGGAAAACAGAGTAGGTAGGCAGTCATTCTGAAGAGACTAACAAAATCCATGGTACCACGTTAAAAATAAGAGAGGTTACGTAACGATTAAAAGGGTAGAACAAAATGGGTAATAATTGCACAAAAAGACCCCAAAATCTGCCGTTAACCGAAGACGCAAAATACATGCAGTCTCAGTGCGCTGATAATATTAAATACTATTCAAAATGGGTTAATAAGTATAAATTCAATGGTAAATTAGAAAAATCCTCGCTTGTCAAACTTGTTAAACAGCTCAAAACTGATTCCAAAGGTTGGATTAAAAAAGCAATGCCACTTAGGAATTCTTCAGGAATACAGGTGGATTGAGGAGGTAAACCGTAGGGAACAAAAGAATAGTAATTCAAAAGCGATGTTTTTAGATAAGGAGGGCAATAACTTAGTGATAGCGTTGGCCCCTCCGCCTCCCGTACCAGAATACGAAGCAAGTGAACAGGTTAGTCTACCCCCACGATATCCTGTTGTCACTGAAAATAGAGACATTACAAGAGCAAAACCATTTATTAGAGATCCCATCGAGACCAGGTCTTGAACACGGGCAGGTAACTCAAAAGGAAACATTGAGTTATATCAAATGGTTAGGAATTCACGATCTATGAGTGAAGAAGAAATATGCCCACTTATAGAAGTACCTAATCCTCAGGCAGGGCAAGAAGGTCAGGATCCAACTATTCTAGTGTATAGACCCTGGACTCCGGAAGATATCCAGAAAGACACTGAGGGAATTCCCCATCCAAAAGTTAATTTTAGAAAGTTCTCAGATGATTTACAAGGAATGAGGCTAAGTTATAATTTAAATGGAGAAGAGGTAGAAAAAGTAGTTAGACAAATTGTGGGACCAGATTGGCACATGATTAGTGGCAACTGGAATCCCTGTGATGTTGCACACAGACCCCTCCCACATAGCAGCACAGAGCTAGACAACAGAGTAAAAGGTCTTACAGACCGCATCTCTGAGAAATGGAAGCCAAGGGCAGACTGGACTTGCATTAATCAATGCATCTAACAAGAAGGTGAAACTGTTGACAGATATTATGCCAGACTATTAGAATGTTTTAATAACCACTGTGGAATGCAGGTTCCTGAAGATCAGACACAAGATTCCCCATATGAACAGAAGTTAAAGAATGCATTTTTAAAAGGCAGTATTGCACCCATAAGCAGTTTTATTACAAAACATAAGGTAGATCATCGTACAAACTGGTTACAATCATTACTTGAATATGCTAGGCATGCCGAAAGGCATTTTAATAGCAAAAAGAAAAAGAAAGCCCAAGTATTTTCTGTAGAAGATGGAGCAGAAATTTATGTAGTACAGTCCGGGAAAAAGGGCAAGAGAAATACCCAGGGAAACAAGCAATCTGATCAGCAATCAGAGGACTTTGAAGGGCGAAAGAAAAGGGGTGAATGTTTTAAATATGGTAAAAAGGGACATTTGGCAAGGGATTGCAAGAAAAACAAGAAGGCAACCACGGAAGACAAAGAGGGTGAGGACTGACTATATGATAGTCAGGAATCACTGGAAGGGAATAGCAGAGAAAGGACAAATGAGAATGTGATAGAAGGAGTAGAGGATGTGACAGAAGAAATAGAGGAAGTGCAGGAAGTTACGGATAGTGAAGAAAATGAAATATTGGATTTAGCTTTATTGAGCTTAGAGCTCTATTTAGCAGACACAAAACCAGAAGTTACACTCTTGGTAGAAGGGAGGGAGGTTAAATTTTTGTGTGACTCAGGGGCATCATGAACCCTGATATATCCCTCCAAACTGCCAGAAAATTCAGAGTCACCTGATTATATACTAGTAAAAGCAGCTAATGGACAGCTGTACCGGGAGCCTCTCTCCCGTGGTATCGCAATAACTGATCCTGTTTCAGGATTGACCCAGAAAAGCAAAATTGTTGTTTCTGTAAAATGCCCAGTAAACCTCTTGGGCAGAGACCTTATGCAGCTATTTGGTATAGCAGTAGTTCCGACCATGCAGTGTATGGAAGCACAGCAACAAATTGATACCTTTGCAGTGCAATTGGAGGGTGAAGTGTTTTATTGGTACAGTCAGGACTTGGGATTGTGACCGAAGAATTAATGAATATAGCCATCAGTAAGTTCTCCTTGACATTGACAAACAGCACCTGTTGCACTGTACTCTGTATTACTGTAACACACCAGGACCTGATAAAGAATATGAGCAAGAATTGTTTAAAAATCGTGCAAACAGATTGATATTACGTAATCTGTACTGGGATATGGACGGGAACAGTGCAGCCAGCTGTTCATTGCCCCAGGTGTTCTTTGCTCTTTATAAATCTAATTGATTACCACATGTTAGCTTAACCAAGGACAGAAACATAGAATGGGCAGACTTAGGAGAAAAAGTTACAAGATGGGAAAGGCAGACAGAATTAGAACTGTCAGAACAAGGAATACAAATACAGAGGCTGAATTGGATAACTCAGACCCACCCAGCCATGCACTTGCAGTCTAGCAAGGACAGCTGATTAGCACTCCTATTAAAGGAGGAAGAGAATGCCTTACAGAATATACCAGAAACTCTCTGGTCAACAGGAAAGTCAGATGTAGGACTTATTCGTACAGTGGGACCAGTTACTATCATGCCAAAGTCAGCATTTAGACCACAGAAAATACAGTATCTCTTAAGAAAAGATGCAGAGGTAGGAATAAAACCTATTATAGCAGCTTTACTTAAGGAAGGGGTACTGGTGGAATCTCCCAATTTACCATGTAACATACCCTTATTTACTGTTAAGAAAGCAAATGGAGAATGGCGTATGGTCCAAGATTTACAAGCTGTAAATGACGCAGTGATACCAAGGGCACCTACAGTGCCAGACCCACACACCCTGTTGAATGATTTAAAACCTCAACAGAAATATTTTTCTGTGGTAGATATCAGCAATGCGTTCTTTTTGATACTGATACACCCTGACAGCCAGTATTGGTTTGCATTCACATTTCAGGGGAAAAGGTATACATATACGCGACTACCACAGGGATATTGTAAAAGTCCGACAATATTCTCACAAGAAATGGCAAGCAACTTGGCGGGATTTACCCCATCAAGAGGCAGTCAGATTTTACTTTATGTTGATGATATCCTGCTGGCGGCCCCCACCCAGCAAGATTGCAAAGAAGATACCATAGCGCTATTGCAATTTTTAGCCACTGAAGGACATAAGGTAAACAAAAGTAAACTGCAGCTTTGGAAAAAACAAGTTAAATACCTAGGATATGTAATATCCAAAGAGGGTAGAACATCAGATGAGGACAGAAAAGTAGAAATTTTACAAGCACCAAAACCCATTACCAAGAAGGAAATTATGTCCTTCCTGGGTATGACTAATTTTTGCCGGAGCTGGATTCCAAACTATGCCTTGGAATCTGCACCACTAACTGACCTGATATATAAAAAAAGCCTATGGCAGCACAGGACTTGTTACAATGGACACCAGAAGCAAAATCTGCTTTCTGCAAACTGAAACAGTTAATAGCATCCTCATTAGTTCTGGAATTACCAAACTATCATAAACGTTTTTTCCAAACTGTAGATTGTAAGCAAGGTTATATGACATCAGTGTTAACACAGCAGCATGGGGACAAGCAACGCCCCATTGCTTATTATTCATCACAACTAGACCCAGTGGCACGGTCTTTACCCCACTGTGTACAAGCAGTAGTTGCAACTGCAATGGCAGTACAGGCTTCGGCCTCAGTAGTTTTGTTCCACCCTCTCACATTGAGAGTGCCTCATGCAGTCACAATTATTTTACTGCAAGAGAAGGTAGCATATCTTTCCCCTGCTGGGCATCTTTCCTGTATGACTATATTGTTGAGCCAACCTCATATGACAATTGAACGATGCATGACTTTGAACCCTTCTACCTTGCTCCCAACCCCTGCAGATGGCACACCACACTGCTGCCTGCAGGTGATTGAGTAAAAGACACTGCCTAGAAAAGATCTCAAGGATGTCCCCTTGAATGATGCCGAGGTGACATACTACTTGGATGGCTCGTGCAAAAGAGGTCCTGCAGTACAGAACCTAGTAGGATATGCAGTAGTTTCTGATACTGAGATTATAGAAGCGAAACCTTTACCACACAACTTATCTGCACAGGCAGCAGAATTGATTGCCTTGACACAGGCATGTACCTTAGCAAAGGGTAAATGTGTGAACATTTTTACTGACAGCCAAGCCAGTACGCTTTTTCTACTGTACATGTTTTTGCACAACAGTGGAAAAACTGAGGAATGATAACATCTACTGGCAAACCTATTAATCATGCACAGTTTATTCTAGAGCTCTTAGAATCTATTCAGTTACCTCAGAAAGTAGCTATTTGTAAATGCACAGCTAATACCAAGCAACAAGATAGGATTTCAAAAGGTAATGCGAGAGCTGATACAGCTGCAAAGCAGGCAGCTTCAGAAGTATTTCTTTTGAATGAGGAACTACAACCCTCTGAGATTTTAGACTTAGAAATGTTAAAGACAATGCAGACACTCACTATGCAAGTTGAGAAACAAAGATGGGTAAAACGAGGAGCAATTCTCAAAAAGGGGCTGTACATCTCTAAAGAAGGGAAGCCAATATTACCATCTAATTTGTTTAGATATGCAGCTTTGTTGAGCCATGGGCAATGCCATGTCTCAACAGGGGGGGATGGTACAGCTGGTGAACCGAGTGTTCACGACATATGGATTCACCAACTATTCTAAAAAATTTTGTTTGATGTGCCACATTTGTAACAAACATCATGCACAAGGGGCGTTAAAGCCCAAGGAAGGGAGTTTCCCTACACCACCGTATCCATTTCATACTGTCTGTATGGATTTCATAGAATTGAACAAATGTGAAAATAAGAAGTATTGTCTTGTCATTGTAGATATGTTTTCCAGATGGGTGGAAGCCTTTCTGACCAAAAATCCAGACGAGGCTACAGTAGTGAAAATCCTTATTAAAGAAATCATCCCTAGATTCGGCATTCCGAAAAGGATCTACAGTGACAACGGTACACACTTTGTAAACCAAACCATACAACAGTTAAGTAAACATTTTGGTATTTCTTTAAAGAATCATTGTGCATACCATCCGCAATCTGCAGGGCTAGTTGAGAGGCATAATGGGATTTTAAAAAATAAACTAAGGAAATTAATAGCAGAAACAGAAAAGAATTGGGTGTACTGTCTGCCCCTAGCACTGTTGAGCATGAGAACTGTTCCGAATGCAAAAGGATTGACTCCTTTTGAAAAACTATTTGGAAGAGCTTACTATACACCTCAGTGGAAACCTCTCATGCCCACAGACCAGGAAGCCGACTGTACACTAGCAGAGTATATGATAAATTTGTTGAATTCTAAACATCTGTTGCAGTCAAATTCTGTTTCAGATAAAGAACAAACCGAGACATCGGAAGTGGCAGTGGCCCCTGGGGAGTGGATCTGGGTGAAAACACTCAAAAAGAGAAACTGGACGACACCAAAGTGGGAAGGTCCATATCAGGTGTTCCTGTTGACACCTACCACAGTCAAAATCGCAGAGCGGGCCTCGTGGATCCACCTGACGCACTGCAAACTAGTTAAGAACTTTGAACTGGACAAAAATCTTGTCACGTGTCAAGAGCAAAAATGATAGAATCTAGAAAAATCCACATAAAACTACTCGGAAGAGTTGGAGAAAACAGGAATGCAGAACAACCATTTCCTCAGAAGTATTGCATAATCATCCTGTTAACTGTACTAGTGACAATAATCTTTTTGTTGTGGCCATTCCTTTTCCCAGCCACACAAACTGAACTGAATAAATGTGAATCTTTGCTCATAGACTGGCACCCAAACTTCAACACTTACCAGGCCATCAAATATGTGTATGCTGAGACTTTCAATGTTTTGAATTGCTGGATTTGCACAGCTTTGCTGACAGCATACGGGGGGTTATTAATGACTTCAGTCCCCCTAGGAGTCAAAGAGACCTGGGAAAACTTGATTTATGATACATCAACTGTTACATCACAAGGTAAAATAGCATTGCACTTGTCTGTTCCACAAAAAGGGACTGTGTGTTTTTATAAAAATTATACTGTTCAGGTGGGTTGGAGCAATTGCAATGTGACTGTTCCTTATAGATGCTACACTAAAGCTAATAATGCAGGTTCTTATTGTAATACAAACTATGATGCATTTTTTGAATTGATGCACAAAACAATTGATAAAGTAAAACATAATTCTGTTCTTTATAAACAACTGTCTATAATTGATAGAAAAATGTTTCATGCAGGACAAGTGTATATTCATAGTAAAGTTACTACTAAAGTAGAGGATTGTTATTTTATATGTGGTAGGAAAGCATACAAATGGTTACCTGAGAATTGGTCTGGCAGTTGTTTTTTGGGCTACCTGGTTCTGGCCATACGACACACGGCAGTCTTACCTCGAGAAAAAATTCGGAATGTCCGAGAGGTTGTCAAGAAACCCGTCAAAAAACCTGTAAATCCAGTGGGGCAAATTGATGCACGCTGGAAAAAACATCATTCTATAGGCGATAAACTGACACACGTGGACTTGAGTGACAGTGTTATATCGTGGGCAGGCATATCACCAGCATATGGAGCAGTGAAATCAATCTGGGAGCTGAGAAAACTGTCTAAACTTCTCGAAGTAATGAGCAATGCAACTTTTTCCACTCTAGAATTGGTGACTGATGAACTGAATGCCATGAGAACTGTAGTGCTTCAAAACCGCATGGCTCTCGACTTCACCCTAGCGAGAGGTACTTGCGCTTTAATCCAGGAGGAGTGCTGTTCATATATTCCTGACCATAAACACGAGATAGACAATCACCTTGAGGTAATTCAGCAAGTGTCAGACATGACCAAACCAGGACCAAACTCACTGATGGACTTTTTCCAGAAATGGTTTGGGGGTGGGGTACTATCCTAATGAACATCGTGATTGCCATTTGTGTAGGAATGATCCTACTGGGAGTATGTGTTTGCTGTGGCATCCCCTGCATGAAAAGACTGATCAAAGACCTTATAGACATGTCAGTTTCAGAAACCTTATATCAAGGTGCTGAGTTTGAAGAACTGTTACAAAATTGAAAATGCTTTCATAAGTTTAAACTGAATGACTCTCTTAACTGCAAATCCTGAGTAGGAAGAGGTTAGGGGAAGAAAAATTGTTTATGCTTATTTTGAAAGTAGAATAAAGTATTAAAAGGGGGGAAATGTTAGAAAAAATGTGTATTAGTGTATGTATGTATTAGTAATATGCTTAGTGCATTTAAGGTTTGAAAAGGGTTAACACATTTATTCTATTTCACACTGCATAAATCTGTACAAACTGCAGAAGCTTTCCAATCTTGTATTGTCATGAAATATGCGCAGTTATAATCTTTGCTTATGCTCTGGAAATTTACAGGGAAGCAGATAATTTCTGCTTGTGTCAGGAAAATAATAAATGGATGTATCACTTGTATTAATGTTATGAGATTTAGACAAGGAGTTCCACTTATGCTGTGAGAAAATACACAGCTGCAAAAGCTATTGATAATAAGAACAAAGATTGCTTGAAAATAAGAACTACAATCAGCATTTACTTGTGTCTAAGCTAGAAAAGTACCTTGAAATGTAACACATGTATTAGAACTACACAATAGAAGCTTGTAGCGGGCTAAAGCCCCCAAGGTCAGGTTGTTTTTCTCAAACGTTTTTCATAAATCCAGTCATGTCAGCAGAAAATCTGAGTAACATCTGCTGTAGAACAATACAGAAAGTTGTGTTTAATTATGTCAACTATAGAAAGCAACGTTTTGTAGAACAGTATAAGAAGAGCATACTTCCTGGTTGTAGTTCGGCAAAATCCTGTATTTGCATGTTTTTGCCTCCTTGCAACAAGTAATTAAATGACATATATGAACCTGGCATGAGTTGGTCTTTCAAGTTTTTTCCTTTGACACATAGGTAGGGGTTTGAATCCTGCAATTGCTGTGTGTGTGTGTGATTTCCTTTGAGAGGAGTGCCCTTTTTGGAGACTGGGAAAACATATTAAAAGAGGTAAATTCCTCTTTGGCAAGTCTGAATATGTCAGTATCCCACAAATACAGCAGTGGAAACAAAATTCCCCGGTTAAGCATATAGCATGTAGTGTTAATGCGTATCTCTCTAGTATCATAACATAGTTAAGTAGGGGTTTGAATCCTGCAATTGCTGAGTGTGTTTGTGTGACACTGTTGGTCAATGTGTTGTGGGTTTTGCTTTTACTACTGTATGACATATCAGTAAAACAACAGTATGTGCATTGCACACTTCAGGTATTTGTGTGGCAAATACATATATGTACATGTGACCTCATTTAGTTCATAGGTGTGAAGCCTGCTTTCTACATGAATACATCTGTTACCATTGACAGTTTGTGCTGCTGCTTCTCAGACCTTAGGTCACATATGTATGTATGCGACAAGGCCAGCCACTGTAGTGATCTGTGGCCTAGGTCATCTGTGTCACACACACCCATGACAGTTTCTATAGAATAGTGTGAGTGAGGGTTCATGCCTGGGGTATATTTCAGACATGTTCAAACACAACACAGTCTGTCAATAATGGTCATTCATTATAGGTGTACAACAACTCCGTGGATATGCATACAGACCCCTTATTGCTTATGTGATACACCGAGGGACATCAGAATACCTTTGGAAATGTGAATACCAAAGGACAGATAACATAACATGTGGCTGTATGTACACATCGGTACCCCTGCTACTTGTTGTGGGCTACTACCAATGTGGTACTGTCAGGCTACTATGTATAGTAAATGTGGATGACTATGCTATAGTTGGCTTATAGCTTTACAGCATGGGTTGGTCAACAGGTATCTGTCTGTATGATACCCTTGTGGAAGATAAGTGTCTCATCTGGAGAATGCATTGTAGGCCACTGTATGCATTACCAGATGTGGACAGACATATCCCTAGTGTGCTTGCTTGTATCTAGGACGGCTACATGCCAAACAGGAGTGGTCCCAGGAATGGGTGGCGGTCAATACCACTGGTTACTGGTATAGTATAGTACCGGAAGGATTCAAATGCTACTGTGTATCATACATCTGTGTGTCAGTTGTCAAGACATCATCTAACAATTGGTTAAAGTCAGGCTGTTGAGGTTATGTATAATACCAGAATGCAAACCAATGACCAATATTAACAATATATCCCACAGCATAGTGTCAAACCATGTCATACACACATGTGTACCCAAGTTGTAACATATGTGTTATAAAATGCATACTGGCTACCAATAGGAAATATGAAGTGTTAACACTGTGTAATACAGGGCATGTCACCCTTCTCATGTGTCCACTATGCATGTACATGCAGACAGTGCACCCCCACCATGTTCATAAATGTACACCTGCAAATCTGTACTGCACACATCACACACGTACCATCCACTCACCAACACATGCTGCCAGTACCACACACATCAGCCAAGTGGAACATGGGCGGACAATACATTTTTGGAATTAACACTGGTGTAAACAATACTACATTGATAATCATAGGTTTAATGCATCATGCCTGCTCAGATATACCTACAAGGATATCATTACACTTTACTGTTGACAACATGCTAACATTGCTACACTGCTATTAGGTCACCCTGTGCATCAGCACCATGTTAGCCTGTGCCTGCATCAATGTCACAGATGACAGTAGGTGGCACAGTTTCATCATATGCACAGGGTGTGTTGTTGGTTTGCCAGAGCCCGACAATGACCCATCCAATTGGCATGTATGTGTGTGTGTGAGGGACAACAGTACAGCATGGGTCAATGTTGATGTAATGTGTGTGTATGTGTTAGCCCTAGGTGTTTGGTTTATGTGCGTGTGTCTGCATGCACACAGTTCCACCTTGTGGCTGCCAAATATGGGAGGCTTTGGGACAGCCACAGACTGTACCTGCCAGGCTGTACAGATCACTGTCTCCGGCAACGGACACAGTACCTGTGCCTGGCAGGGGTGCCATGGACAGTATCGGGTACTAAGCCAGACTGGGTACTATTGTCAGAGGCAGAGGGATGTCGACTGGACCAATGTCCCTGCTGGGACTGGCCAGAGCCACGTGCACGTGGTCATCTAGGATGGTCTATTGACAGCCCAGCCCCAACATTGCTGGGGCTGGTACTGCCACTACGGGAGTGGCTGGGAATTGTGTGTCGTCCACAATGACTGCCAGCTGATGATGTTGCTGGCATGCATCCACGTCGACGTCTCAGCTGTCCTGCACTGTCCTTGGAACATGGACATTACATTGCGGAGGACATCTAGTGTCTCCCCCCAACGTCTAATAATGACCTCGGTGTAATTACAGATGGCACCGGCAAGGTCACAGATACTGTCATTGATCGCTTTGAGAGTGACAATGATCCTCATTGCCCCTTACTGGCCTCGACAGATATGGTTTCCGTTCCTTCATCGTTACCTTTTGAAGCAGCCTTGGCATCTGGACCCAGTGCCAGATCTGTTGACCCACCAATCAGGCCAGCTGCACCAATCTCTTCATTCTCTCAACCTCACAGCATGGTTTCTCCAATTCTGACCTTAGCCAGGCTTCCCTTAATATCTCGCTCGGTCTGAGATATCTTGATAGCCTCTCATAAATCTTCTACCCGGAAGATTTATAATAGCAAATGGAAACGCTTCTCCTTTTGGGCAACATCAAAAAATATAGATCCCTTCACTGCACCTATCCAGCCTATTCTAGACTTTCTAGCAGAACTCTTTCATTTAGGCTCTTCTTCATCTACCATTAGAGTTCAACTGGCTGCTATATCTAATTATCATGTAGGTGTCTCAGAGTCTAGCATCATGGCTCACAAGCTCTGCAAAGCCTTTTTAAGGGGCGTTTTTCTTCTTGTGTGTATTGTCTGGGACCTTTGCACCTGCCGAACTCATGTGCTGTGTGCCATGGTTTCAGCCCTAGAGTCCTGCAGGAACGCAAAAATAAATTGATTTTGCATGGCTTGTTAAAGCCTGAAGGCCCCCTGATCCAGTCTGTGTCAGGGAAGCCTTCTAAGACTTCCAGACAGTCGGCTCCAGCTTCTGAGCCATCCTCTGGAAGCAACAAAACTGCTTCGACATCAGCTCCGGCTGGAGCCGATGTTTCCAAGCCTCATACTGTTACCTCGGCTCCAGCCGGAGCCGAGGCTGATAATACTCAGTTGGCTCCGATACTCTTATCGGAGCAACCTTCGAGGAAGAGGTCTAGGTCCCCCTCCATCGGCTCCGTTCACTCGGCACCGGGATCCCCTCTTCTTTCGGAATGGAGCCATAGATCGCATTCCTCATGGCCTTCCAGGCTATCTGACCATGATTTACAAAGGGTAGTGAGTAGACTTCTCAAGTCCGAGGCACTGGCCCAAATGCTGCATAGCCCGACTCAACAGTCAGTGGCTATTTCCGTCCCTCAATGTGTTCCTCCTCTGACTCTTTTGAGCTCGGAGCCGGGGCTCATTGGAGCCATGACTGTCAGCGCGTCGGAACCGATACCTTCCTTTTCGGCTCCGTTGTCTGCTCTGATCTCCTCTTTGGAGGGATCTCGGCGCTGAGCTTCCCTCTGCACCCTTAGTCCCTGCCTGGTGTACCTTTCCATACATGCCTGTGCCTGCATTACAGCCCAGAACACACCTGAGGTTGTGAGACCTGTGGGGGCACGTCTGCCAGGGGCATTATGACCAGCAGTGCTCCCATGAGAACCCCTGGACATATGCCTATGTGGTACCATTCTAGGTGTCTGGGTATGGCTGCTGTGTGGGGTTGCATGTGCCATAGATACCACACTATCCTGGTCAATGCCTACTGTATGCTGTTCCTCAGCTAAGGCCATTGGTGTTGAGGGATGTAGTGGCAGTATGAATGTGCACATAGATGGGGTGGAAAGCTGTGTACTGTTGATTGGCGGACCAACGACAGACCCTGTCACACCTGCCTGTGCCACAACACATGTATCATCATGTCCACTATTTGTGGCAGTGACTTCAGGTTCCCTGTTGCACTCATCCAACAAAACCTCAGCACCTGTGAGAGGAAGACAGGAAACACACTTTACAATCTGTACAGGATGTTAGCACACATGAACACATGCACACATGCACACATGAACATATGCACACATGAACACATGAACACATGAACATGCACACATGCAGACATGCAGACATGCACACATGAACACATGCACACATGCACACATGAACACATGCACACATGCACACATGCGCACATGAACACATGCACACATGCACACAAATACACTATTCAGTCAAGTTGACACACACACACACACCAACAGCAATACAGAACATACTCATTAGTGGTTGATGGTGGAGTACAGTATCACAAGCCAAAGAGTCCTATCACACGTGTCAGCATGCAGGATGTGTGTTGCTCAATAGCATGCAGTGCGAGTGTAGAGAGTCCTTGTTGATAACAGTATACATGTCTTTGATGCATGTGTGTTGTTCAATGATTGGCCTCACCCTGGAACACAATGTGTACATGGACACAACATTTATGTGCAAGTATAAAATGCTTTCCAATGTCCTGGGCACCATCACTCATAGGTATACATACCATGGCCGGATGCACACAACTGTCAGGTGTATAGCAATGAATGCTATGTGTAGTACTGTAGTTACTGTACCTGGATGTAGTGTAGTACCATGAGCCATCATCAGGCAGCATCATGTGGTCACTCAAGGCCACTAATGTATGCCACACTGGCAACTATATTGCTGTACCTGACCTGCACCACTTTGGCTACATTAACCATTTCACAGAGGTTACATGGTTATGTAAGGTGTTCAATAGGGAGCATTTCCTAACATGAATGTGTTGTGTGTTGAAGCATGTCGCACCGCCCCATGATAGGCCTCTACCCCTCAGGTATAGTGTGTGTGCTGTGTTGATGACATTTGGGATACTGGAGTCTGATCTTACAGCAGGTGTCTACATACACCATGTGTACCATATTAACACTTCCTGCATATGACAAAGTAGTGTATGTTGTGTGCATGTGTATTGACTCGGCCTATACAATGTCCACTACAGTGTACCATAATTGGTTGGGATGCTCTGTGTATTGCATGTGTTTGAGGCAGCTACTCATGTTACTGGGATGTGCATAGTCCCACAGAGAACATGAAGAGCATGCATTGTGTGTAGGTGTTTTACATGTGTATATGGCCTACAACTCTCCTATGACATGCACATGTTATATGCTATATTAAATGTAAAACACTCACCAGCATGGGTCTGCTGTCTTGCTATCACACGAGAGGGACCTACAAGGATATGAGACAGTTTGTCAGTGTCAACAACTATGGCATTGCTGCTGTGAGTTTGCAATTTTACAGTAGTACAACAGGTGACAGTCACAGGCATACAGATTATGTACCAAATTATTAGTATTGCATGACACCAGGCTCCACATCTTCTAAATACACAGTACACATCTGATAAATGCATGTTATAACAATTGAGCTAACAGTAGTCTACAGATATGCCATGTTACCTGCACGCTCTGAGTCAATGTGCTGGGTGACTCCAGCCTCCATGATGACACATGTCTGTTGTAGTGGTTGGCCAGGAGCCATCATGCTGAGGAGCAGCTCTTCCACTCTGGTGAGGGGTGGATGTGTTGCTGCACCACTACCTGTGGCAAACTGTTGTCTGTGGACATCAGAGGCATGCTGCCGGACATGTCTGATTAAATCACTGCAGTGATGGCGTACCTGCTCATGCCTACATCATTCACCCAACAGACAACATCCTGCCACAGTGCAGTGCACCCATGCTGGTCCTGGCTGGTTCTTTAAAACAGCAGGTTGTGATGTTGTATTAGGGCATCTAGGATGACTTCCTCCTCTTCAGGGGAATACGCGGGTTTTTGATTGTGAGACATATCCCTGGAAGACAATAAAACAATAATTGTGAGCAAGTCATGTGGCACACTTAACATTCTAAAGTACAGACATCAATGAAATGCCATATATAGCAACCTATTGTCTGTCAGTAGATACACACTTTTAATACCACATATCACTGCTCAGCCCACAACTGCCTGAAAGTGCCTGGCACATACTATATACCAAACCATGTTCTGCACAGCAACAAAGTGAAACCAGTATGTAAGACTATACAACAGTGCATGACACATTGTATGTGACACAATGCACCACCTAGCCACAGGAGGTATATATGAAGCTAATGCATACAGACATTTGTCATCCATTGAAATGAATGTAAAGTACAGTTACAGTACTACCAGTACGCCACGCTACTTGTTGATAGCAAACCCCTCAGTAACATATGTGCACATTCATCAATATAGGTGGCATACTGCTGTACTACACTATACATGTTGCTAGATATGCACTTATATCCTGTGACACACATACCACCGAGGCCATGTTACAGGCATAACCACACACACATCAGACATACCTACAAGACACAAAGGTATGGCAACCCAGATGTGTTTTACCTGTGTACCATACAGTACTGTGTGTCAGCACTTACAAAACCTCATACCTGAGGTATATAATGTGTGAGGACTACAGGTAACAAACAAAACAGTGTTTCCAAGCAATGTGGATATACACCATACTGTGCTGTTTAGGCCTACATCTTCAGGTAGTACTATAGTTCATACGGGATTTGTATTCACTAGTGTTAACAATCAATAAGCATACATGTACTGCTTTAGCCTACAATGGCACACTCCAGTCAACACCATGGGACTACGTCACACCATATGCCATACTACTTTTCCTGCCTAGCAATAGCATACATAGCTTTTGCTGGGATCAGAGCTACAACACTACATACCATGATATAAACAGTTTCCCACTAGGCTATCACACATATACACAACTTTGACACATTCACCTACACATTCACCATCACACTCAGTCAACCTCACATAGCAAGTAATGCAACAAGTACATGCGTGTGTATCGGGTCCTAGGTAGCTAATAGGCTATTAGCCGCAGGGCCTATGGAAGCCTAGCCATATGGTACCCTGCCCTTCAACACCCGTGTAATTTAGGTTCATGTGCCCCTGACATGCAGAGCCACAGAGGTGATTCCCGGGTTGTGTTTCCTATCTCACATCCAATCATCATGATTATTCATGACAACTGCTAATGAGGACCTTTATTTGCTATTGATAAGTAGTTAGTTCCAGAGTATGGTATGTGTCTGAGATGAGAATGTACCACTCCAGCATGTTCTGCATTTTGACGTTACAAGGTTTAGATCAGTACAGTGTGTAGCTTGTATAGATTTTAATCTGTTTATATGGAGCATGTCCAACACCTGTGGGTTTGGCATAGCTTTGTATGTTAGGCAGAGGTTGCCTCTGGGTAGGCGGTATGTGACACAGTGTAGCTGTGGTTTTGTAAGACAGTCTGCATAGGGCATCTGTTTGAGTCTGGTAATACTCTTTGTGAGGTATATGTCTGGCATCTACAGTTGCTGTAGATGTCTACTGAGGTACATACCAACAGGGTCATTGTACTCTATGATGGGTTTTATGACTGATGAGTAGAGTGGAACACTGACCTCTTTTTCCATGGATGGCACACCTTTTCTGATGACATGTGGACCATACACAGTTTACATGACTAGTGTGGCACTGTGATTATCAAAAGGGACACTACTGTCCACTTGTGTCTCATGGTCTCTTTTGGTGTTGAGTAGACTACCACCTATGTGGTAGTTCATGGGTACAGGGTTTTTAACAAAAGGGATGGCAATACGCTTACAACATTGAGGTTGAGCGTACATATGAACATCCATTGGTGTACATATAGATATACATATAGGCACATATACAGTCCACCTTTCATGGTGGGAATATCAATTATGCAAAGGCTGACAGGGATACAGTTATGTAATAATATTGCACAGTCTTGTGCAGAATGCATGGAAGGTATTCTCAGCCCACGTATCTTTAGCAGGACCCCCTGTCTTGAAGACTAAAAATCTAACAAATCATACCCACAGAGTTTAAACACCACATGTCATATGCCAGCACTGTATGCTGTCTTGTTTGCCACACACTACAACCTACATATAAATATGCACATAACAACTTGCACCAACATATAAATGTCCACCCTTCACAAACAGTTGTAGTATGTCCCTTGCTCTATGCACAGGTTAAGATGCTAATATATCGGACACATAAATATCTCTCCATATGTGTGTGCCATACACACACAAGGTCCACACTGTTGTAAGTCCATACACCTCACAGATGACCTGTTGGGCCTTGCTACAACATGGACAGTTGTCACATGTGTGCATACAGTAATAGTACAGGGAGTATATATAGCTGCAAATGCTACATTACTATACTAGCCTGGTACAGCAGTTGCCAATGCTAAGTTACACATTATATGACAATCATGCATGTCTTACTCTGTCACATCCAAGTTTATATAGGTGTTTGCACTACTCCCCCAAACTGCCATTATACGCAGTACTGTACAGAACATAGATAACATGATCAGATGTTTGACATATAATGCTGAGCTACATATGTCACAGTTATGTCCCACTGCACACAGCTACACACTAATTTGTCCATGGCAGTAGTTATGCATGGCATCAGTGCATACATACCTACTGCTGCCACATATGCATGTTTCAGAGTATGTACAGTACTATTCATAAACATCTACTACTTGCCGGTAACTACATATCTGTTACATACCTGTTTGTCACTTTCAGGTTAGTCTGTGTATGCTTTGACAACTTTTTTTTTTTTTTTTTTTTTTTTTTATTAATTAAGTAAATTTTTTTTTACTTAAGTTTTATTTTTGGTTATTAATTATTTTTTTTCTTAATTAATATTTTTGGTTTGTAATTAAGTATATATATTTTTTACTTAATTAAATATTTTTTATTAAGCAATAATTTTTTCTCACTACTCTCAGGGAGTTATATAGTCTGACACGTGCAATGTAATGATTGCATGTGGGGATAGCAAGTACAGTCTGCTTTTATAGGTATCTGCGCATGTGCATGTGATGCCCTCTGCACCAATTGGTGCCCAGCATTTCGTAAATGCATACAGCCTGCTGTGTGGTAATTGCAGTACTCACTGTCATAGCAACCCAATGCTATAAATTGCTAAGGTATGTAGAAGTAGCCCTTTCAGATTTCCAGAGTGGGGCCCATGCTTGTTTGCTGTGGACACTGTTGTGTAAGTCAGAAGGTTGGTATACTTTTATATCTGAAGCTAGAGGTGTAGACAGAGGTGTAGACAGTGATGTACATGTTGTACTCAGACCTGACTGTTGCCATTTCCAGTACAGAGCTATCAGTGTAGAGTTTAACTCACCCTTACAAATACTTACACAAGATATATGTGACTATGTAGTTTCTTTTCTACTCATATAATTAACTGCCATACAAAAGTAGTTATTGAGAAGTATTCTTCTGGCACATGAGCTGTGTGTGTTATACTGTGAATATTAATGTACTCACTTCTGCAGGGTTTGTGTTTTTTATTGTTGACATTAGCACAGGGTTCTCAGGACAACTGGACAATTCCAGTACTGTGTATGCCTACCTACATCCTTGGTAGACCCTAAACACACAAGTATATTTTAATTGTGGGGGGGATGCTGACATACAGAGAGCATTATGTATTATTATGTGAATGTTATCTTACTGGACTTAAAGGAATGGTGTGTACCTGTTAGTTTATCAAGGCAGGTGGTCTGTCTTCATAGTTCCCAACTGTGAACCTATCCAGATGGTAGCCAGATGTTACACTGTTATTCTTTGTCAGTGCAACCCACAGGTGTTTTCAGCACTGGTACAATGGCATTGTTACAGTCAGTTGCTACCAAGACATGGCTACATCCTTTGGTATTTCTTTGTTGTACTCCTACATAAGGGTATGCTTGTGGAAGTCCTACCAAAGCTATTTGCAGAGTGTGTAACAGCAGAATAGCTGATATGCCTGTGTGTTTGTGCCTCTGCCAGGCCTATGAAACACTCAGATACATCTTTGCATGGAGTCAGGGATAGGTAGTTAAAAGTATGGTACACCTTACACATTATAGAGTCAGTGTAGACTTGAGTGAAGCAGTGCATATGGATTAGTACACCTTTTATGAAGTACAAGCAGTGTCTACTGTTATTATTGTCAGTATTCATTGTGCAATACCCCACCTTTCTGACTGACATCAGTACTTTTCAGAGGGATTCAGAGGGACACAGCTAAAATATATTTCACAATCAAGGACATCCCTGAAAAGTAGTCACAGTTAGGAAGTATGGCCTCTGCCCTAATCAGATATGCCAGTGTTTGTTCTGCTATGATACTGTGTGGGGGTTGTAAAGTGCCTCTGTAACATTATTTGCTGCTAGAATGGCTGCTTCTCATATCACACTCATGTAATGCAATTCCACAACAATTGCTGGTAAAGATCCATAGAACAAGCTTTGTGTTATGGCCTTCCTATTTTTCCTTTACATTCACTCATTGTAATGCATGATATATTTATTTTAGCACCAAGTAATTGTCTATCTGCTGTGGCTTAGTGGTACTTCATGTAGTCTAGTGTGTCCAAGGTCTGGGGTTTGAGACTAACAGAGGTGTTTTATTTTGCTGCTGAGCAGAATAAGGGCCCTGACATGCAGAGTGACTAAGTCACTTTTAAGCAGTTGTAAGTGGGTTTGTGAGGGTTTGCACAATGCTTAGCGATGCTTAGCTAGGCACACACATGCGCACAATTGCTCAAACCCGTTAACTACAGCTTAGAAGTGCTTACTCCTGCTAACCCCCGTGCTAATTTCTTTGAAAGAAAAGAAAATGTGGAGATAGGAAAGTAGTGAAAAAGAGGGCACAAAGAGGAAAAGACAGTAGGAAAACAAGCTCGGGATGTGCAGGATGGGTTTATGGAAGGTCCATAGCTGCCCATTTCTTTACCAGTAACAGCTGTGCATATGCAATAAATTTGGAGTGAAATTTGAAACCTTCCACCCCTGGGAGAGGGGTGAGGACAACAAAGTATGTTGTACTGCCAATTATAATTATCAGTTTACATGTCTAGCGGACATGTGTGTGAAATGGGCAGCTATGTATGGGGAGTATTTTTTTGTGGGTACAGATTGCCTTTTTTTTTTTTTTTCAGGTGAGAGTGGAAAGTGAGGTAGAGGAAGTAGGTATATTTGGGGAGGTAGGTTGGGGAGGTAAACAGACAAGACAAACAAGACGCATACAGGGGCGGTGTATAACACATGGGGTGGGTGAACACAATTGATGGGGACGGATGTTTGGAAATCGCAAGCCCATGAGCCCACAGATGGTAACAGTGGAACTGAGATCCCCACCCATGGGTAGTCACCACTGCACCTTCACAGCCCCGAGGGTGACTGTGCTGGGGGCTGCGTAGGACAGGCAGGCTCACCCATGAGACACGCCACTCTCACCTCGAGCTGGCGTAGGGGATCAGCGACTGAACGCTGGATCTCCCTATGCACCACAACCCGGACCCTTTGAAGGGTGACAGGTAGCCCTTCTCCACCCACGCTTGCATGGGGGGGACGAGCCCCATCCCCTGCAGTGCTTCCACCTGAAGGTGGCACAGGACCAACGGAGGAGGGGAGCCCAGGCTGGGCACTGGACCTGCTGGTGCCAGGTGCACTCACCAGCTGAGGAGGGACAGGTGAGTCCGCTGGGACTGGCCTTCACATACGTTCTGTGATTAGGTGTGTTTAATTACAACATAAACAACAGCATTCCAAATTAGTTGTAACAGCATGCAGTAATATTCCCATTAACCCAACACACCAAGGTTCCAACAGTTGAACAGCAAGCATAACACATGCATATATTGAACGACAGTGGACATTCCAACAGCATGCAGGGATGATTGGTGGCAACAGGCCACCATGACTGTGGTGTTTGAACAGGGCACATGCATCAAAGTGAATGCAGATATTTATAGAACAATAGGACATATGTCCCAACAAATGTTTTAAGATTACACATACCCATTGAGGTGTGTAATTGCATTGTTTATGCACATACAGTAGGGTGTAGAAAGAAACCTCAATTAACATCTTATAAGTACTTTTAGTCTACACTACATTCCTATTGACTGCAGGTATATGTGTGTGTCTGTGTGTGTGTGTGTGTGTGTGTGTGTGTGTGTGTGTGTGTGTGTGTGTGTGTGTGTGTGTGTGTGTGTGTGTGTGTGTGTATGTGTATGAGTGCATTTATGTTTTTGTCTGCATGTGTGAGTAAATGCGTGTATGAAAGCAGAGGAGACTGTGTGTGTATATGTATGTGTGTATGTGAAAGCAGAAGAGTCTGTCTATGAGAGAGAGAGAGAGAAAGTGGGTTCTCTGTAAAATTGTTGCATTTTACTTATTTATTTTTTAAGTACTATATATATTTTTATATATTTTTGATGTAAAATGCTTCCTCCAACACAATTAACATATACTACAGAAAGTTTGAAATATTAGCCGGAGGAACTATTTTACATCAAAAATATATAAAAAAAATTATATAGTACTTAAAAAAAATAAGTAAAGAAAACACAACAAATTAAGGCGAGCCCATTCTCTAAGCACAATAATGCCCAGAAGGGTGCGAGTTAATGTGTAATTAATGCCCTTTCTGCCCTCATAACACTCCTGGGCAGGCATTAATTACAAATTAACACACAGCCTGTCAGGCATTATTGCTTAGGTATATCCTATAATGGGGATGATGGAGGTAGCCACCCTAGGCACAAAGTGTTAGGATACACAATCAGCAGTTGCCAAGTGGTGGTCTGTGGCACAGTACCAGCATTCAGACATGAAGGACAATGCTGTCCTTGCAGTCAGGGCTGATTAGCTTGAGATATTTGTGTGTGGCATAACCTGTAGCAAGTGGTTTGCTGCAGTTTAATAAAAGTAGAAAGAGCTGTTTTTTTTGGTTCTCAACTTAAAGTCGAATGAGTGTGAAATCAGGGAATGGCACAGGCACCAGAATTACTAGATACAGTTTTTGATACTATGATCCTATGATATATCTCTGATATTAAATGTTTAATGACTCACACTCTCATTGTTTACTTTATTAATATTAGATTGTCAGGGACAACATATTCTTCCATGGCTTAATTGTAGGGGCTAGGCACAACTGTCAGATTGCTGGAAATGTCACCCTGTCAATGCAGATTACTTTCATATTTTATGAGTTTGTCCTCTGATAAACCTAGGTATAAGCTTCTAATAGACCGTATTTATAGGCTACAGAAGTGCAATTACCAATAATTCTGTTTTTATTGTATGACTGTTTGGAAAATGACCTTACACATTTCACTGTTTTAAAACTATCTTAATTGGATCTGAGCTACTTGTTTTATTTTCTTATCTCTGATTTTTAAGCACCAGAACTTTCCAGTAGACTGGAAACGAAATTCCTCATAAGTCATAAGCTGTTAGTCTAGAATCAATACTGAAGTATCTGAATGATCAGAATTATGGTGTGTTTTCTTGTTCATTTTCGTATAATATTCTATAAAATGTTAAATTGGAACTTGTTTATTGTAGAAAGTTTGTTCTATTTGATTCACAGTTTGATAAGGTTTTGTTTATTTACACTAGTTCAATAAAGTGGAGATCTTAAAAAAAGTAGTATTGTATTTTCTTCAGATAAGTTTTTTCATGCTCAGAGTTACTCTGTATGCATTGTCCTATAATTTATTGATTAGCCCCTTGCATTAAACAAAAGATTATACCCAGGGTCATACTATACATGTTTTTTTTTTAATATAATTAATGATTAGTTCATTTATCATGCCAAAAGCTTCCACTATGAGTGGTCGAAGTGCAAACTACCAAGAATCAGAATCACCATACTCCATTCCCAGAAAAAAAAAACTTGTGTTTTCTGCAGGGGTAATTTGATCTCTGGTGCAGGGGGTGCCCCCCTGATGTAGGGTGTAAGCCCCCCACACCCCATAACTAATATATATATATATATATATATATATATATATATATATATATATATACATATATATATATATATATATATATATATATATATATATATATATATATATATATATATACATATGTGTGTGTGTGTGTGTATATATAACAACTCCATGATTGCACTAACTTGAAAAGGGTGTAATTACCCCTAAAAAGGCCATCAGTACCGGTAAGTCTCACCAACAGTGATTTTATATGGTGGAGCTAATCCTCAGCATCTTGGACTTCAGGCAAATGATGCCTGAGAAATCAGTCTTCATACACATGCCAAAATCACTGCTGCCTTACTTCTTCACCTGAATATTACTCACACAACCCCCTTTCTGAGTCCAACTTTTCATCAGCTCGCGGTTCATCTCAGCTGATGTGCCATTTTTCTTTTCCATCTGCCTGCACTCATTCTTTGCTTTGCAGTCTGGATTCCTGAAAATGTTTCTACATACATGCCTAAGGGCATCATCAAATTGTTGCATTTTTACCACGTTAACACATTATATTAACTATTGCATACATACAGGAATCGGTAGCTATAAATGAGACAATGGTTACATTTTACTTGGTTTGTGAATGTGACACAGGTGCATCTGCAGGGATGTGTGTCTGCCCATGAACAAGCTCAGTAGTGCCTCCTATGTCCTCTTGATTAATTAATTACAAATTAACACACAGCCTGTCAGGCATTATTGCTTAGGTATATCCTATAATGGGGATGATGGAGGTAGCCACCCTAGGCACAAAGTGTTAGGATACACAATCAGCAGTTGCCAAGTGGTGGTCTGTGGCACAGTACCAGCATTCAGACATGAAGGACAATGCTGTCCTTGCAGTCAGGGCTGATTAGCTTGAGATATTTGTGTGTGGCATAACCTGTAGCAAGTGGTTTGCTGCAGTTTAATAAAAGTAGAAAGAGCTGTTTTTTTTTGGTTCTCAACTTAAAGTCGAATGAGTGTGAAATCAGGGAATGGCACAGGCACCAGAATTACTAGATACAGTTTTTGATACTATGATCCTATGATATATCTCCGATATTAAATGTTTAACGACTCACACTCTCATTGTTTACTTTATTAATATTAGATTGTCAGGGACAACATATTCTTCCATGGCTTAATTGTAGGGGCTAGGCACAACTGTCAGATTGCTGGAAATGTCACCCTGTCAATGCAGATTATTTTCATATTTTATGAGTTTGTCCTCTGATAAATCTAGGTATAAGCTTCTAATAGACTGTATTTATAGGCTACAGAAGTGCAATTACCAATAATTCTGTTTTTATTGTATGACTGTTTGGAAAATGACCTTATACATTTCACTGTTTTAAAACTATCTTAATTGGATCTGAGCTACTTGTTTTATTTTCTTATCTCTGATTTTTAAGCACCTGAACTTTCCAGTAGACTGGAAACGAAATTCCTCATAAGTCATAAGCTGTTAGTCTAGAATCAATACTGAAGTATCTGAATGATCAGAATTATGGTGTGTTTTCTTGTTCATTTTCGTATAATATTCTATAAAATGTTAAATTGGAACTTGTTTATTGTAGAAAGTTTGTTCTATTTGATTCACAGTTTGATAAGGTTTTGTTTATTTACACTAGTTCAATAAAGTGGAGATCTTAAAAAAAGTAGTATTGTATTTTCTTCAGATAAGTTTTTTCATGCTCAGAGTTACTCTGTATGCATTGTCCTATAATTTACTGATTAGCCCCTTGCATTAAACAAAAGATTATACCCAGGGTCATACTATACATGTTTTTTTTTTAATATAATTAATGATTAGTTCATTTATCATGCCAAAAGCTTCCACTATGAGTGGTCGAAGTGCAAACTACCAAGAATCAGAATCACCATACTCCATTCCCAGAAAAAAAAAACTTGTGTTTTCTGCAGGGGTAATTTGATCTCTGGTGCAGGGGGTGCCCCCCTGATGTAGGGTGTAAGCCCCCCACACCCCATAACTAATATATATATATATATATATATATATATATATATATATATATATATATATATATATATATATATATATATATATATACATATGTGTGTGTGTGTGTGTGTGTGTGTGTGTGTGTGTATATAACAACTCCATGATTGCACTAACTTGAAAAGGGTGTAATTACCCCTAAAAAGGCCATCAGTACCGTAAGTCTCACCAACAGTGATTTTATATGGTGGAGCTAATCCTCAGCATCTTGGACTTCAGGCAAATGATGCCTGAGAAATCAGTCTTCATACACATGCCAAAATCACTGCTGCCTTACTTCTTCACCTGAATATTACTCACACAACCCCCGTTCTGAGTCCAACTTTTCATCAGCTCGCGGTTCATCTCAGCTGATGTGCCATTTTTCTTTTCCATCTGCCTGCACTCATTCTTTGCTTTGCAGTCTGGATTCCTGAAAATGTTTCTACATACATGCCTAAGGGCATCATCAAATTGTTGCATTTTTACCACGTTAACACATTATATTAACTATTGCATACATACAGGAATCGGTAGCTATAAATGAGACAATGGTTACATTTTACTTGGTTTGTGAATGTGACACAGGTGCATCTGCAGGGATGTGTGTCTGCCCATGAACAAGCTCAGTAGTGCCTCCTATGTCCTCTTGATGATGACTCAAACTTTTACATGGCCCCATATCAGACACTGCTGAAATCTATGCATTTGGCATCCAAAGGAAATTAAGACAAAGTACTGTATCAGGGTAAAGTTCCCTTTTGTATATCCATACTAGCTAATATCATAGAATACATTAGCCTTCAGTAAGTCTATATATCATTTCTCCAAGATCAATTCCTTTAGTTTTCCTTATAACAAAATAATGCTTACTAAATAGCAGTTCATCATGTCCATTGCAGACTACATGTTAAATAAAGGGACAACAATACTAGTCATTTTGGATTCCTCTGATATGCAGTTTATTATCATATCTCTACAAAGCTAAATTAGTGGCTAGGTCAGGCCGTCCATCAGTCATTTCACTAGTGTAGAATGTAACCATCTGGGTTATTTGTCTCCCCCCCCCCAAATTCATTTGGATCTTCATTCCACCCCTTCCTAGAAATTGTTCTTTCTATACAGCTATCCCTTTCCCTAAGCATCTTGTTCTGGCCTAATCTAGGATGCTTTTCTTTTCTTCCACTGTAAATAAACCTGATCAGAAACAAATACGAAACAGAACAGATCATTGTAGCAGTCTGCTGTAAGTGTCATTCTACAAATGGTCTATCCTTATTCTTCTGCTGTTCTGTTTCTGGATAATTACTGATATACATATAGAGAGTTTCTTCACATCGATGGGAAATATAGTGTAACTTGTTTTTCTCAACAGTTATTGATAGCGCTGAGAGGAAAGTTTCATTCCTAGTGTAATGTTATTCATTTTAAAAGTCTTAGAACATTTACATGGTGCTTTATTCTGGCTGAATTTTATTTTAAATAGAAATGGAAATTTAAGCATAGAGGATTACACCGAGAAGTATAATAGAAGTCACAAGGGCCCAATTTAAAATGAATGAGGATAAATTCAAGGCTATTCAGGATTTGTATAAATCTTTAAAGAAATCTGTGTTGTTCTTTGCTTTCTAAGCTGTCACTGCATTTTCTCCTTTGTTAGATTTTTTTCACTGTTAAATCATTCAGTCAAGGACACAAGATACACACTAGAGTGGGGAAGGAAACACAGTGGACCTAGATTTATTGAAGCAAAGGAGCATTTTTAGCTTGTAACACAGTCACGTTTGCAGATAAAAATGTTATTATGCAACAGTATTGTTTCTTATTACAACAAATGTATGTGTTTTAAACAGGATAATAGATCAGATTTCCTTTTTATAGATATACTGGAAATCTGAGCATTCACACAGTTAGAATAGTTTCAAGAGGGTAGTTTTCATGTGTAATTACTAAAAGGAAAAGGTGAACAGCTAAATAAGTTATTTGCAAACTATTCAAGATTTCATTTTGAAACATATCATTTGCAAATATCACACAATTAGTAGCTTATTATAATGCACACAAGACTAAAGAAAAATAATCAATTCCTGGCAAATTTCAATGTAATGAAACTATATATAGTGGCAACAAATCAAGCAATGCGTAGCAGTTATTTAACGTAATTATACCATAGTGAACAGATGTATACAAACTGCACACCACAGCATTTAACATCATACATTAACAATGAGTCATGTACTGTTACTCATATAACAAATATAGCAAACTAGTCTCTACAATTTAATTCTCTGGACTATAGAAAAATCAAAAAATCTCACCCCTCAATTACCAGTCCATTGTCTGCTCTGACACACTAGGGCTATTCTTTCCTAACTTGCTTTATTCCTTAGGATAACTTATTGTTACATTGTTTCTGTTTTGCATATTTTAGCCTTGTGCATACAGTGTAGCTAGAGAATACTAAACAACCTGCTTTACGCAGTGGGCATCCAATGAAAATATGATGTTCTGTGATATCTCACATGAGGTTACTCCTGTTTAACAAATATAAATGGTAAATAAGCAGGTAGGTAGGCACATATTCAGACAAACAGATATAAAGTAAAGCATGTTTTAGATATATGCCTATATAGCCATTCTCGTATAAAGTATAATAAACAAAAAATGCATCATTTATAAGAACAGCTGGCATGGTTCACTGAAATCAAGTGGCCACTAAAATCAAGGGGCCATGCATTTATCTCTGTGCCACACCCTTTCCAGATAAAGAAATACAGATGAGCTGCTTGCCACAATTCACATGTATGAAAATGTTTAGCAAACATACCAATTTAAATTACAAAGGTATGATTCAGAAACAGATCATACAGAGTGCAGCTAAGTCATGCTGGGGTAAAGCCAGCTTATTTAGCAGAGAAATGTTGAGACAAGGCATATAAATCAATTAAATTCACATTAATGTATATGAACATTGTTAATTTGTGTGTGGCATGGCTCAACACAACACTAGAGAATATATGCTCCAGAAACTGCTGCTGTAAAATCAAGGTCATATGTTTATACTAAACTGTGGGCAGAGACAGGTAAGCAAAGGTACAAACTGGTAATGCTATAAACAGCCACAGACTGTAATAGAGAAAAGACACCCAGAAAATAAACAGAGGACAGAAATAAAATGGCACAGTTAGTACCATGTAAATTGATTGGGGTCAGCATATCACTCTGGGTCTGATCCATAGTCTGAAGGAAGATGAAGGTGTGTAAACAGACACACAGACACTGGACAAGAAAGCAACCATCCTAGAGAAAATATGTGCCACACATAAAATGCCTTAAATTCAGAAGAACAAGAGATTATACAGTTGTATAAGCTAGCAGTGGCATTAACAGACAAACTGGAACAGAAGTATAACACACAGAAGACAGAAATAAGATGGCATGGTTAGCAGCATGTAAATTGACTGGGGTCAGTACATCACTCTGGGTCTGATCCATGTGATAGACTGTGTATGCTACTGATGTTGCAAAGCAGAACTGGGACAGAACCACATGCAATAAAAAGGAAATATAGAAAGATAAAATCCACCACAACTAAGAGGCCATAGTTAACAGCAGACAGAAATATTATGAAATATAAACTTCGGACTCGACACGACTTTATAATGAAAGACAAAAAAGTTTATTTGTGGTAGGCTTCGTACCTACCTCCTTTCTTCAGACCATAAAACAACTCAGTAAAACAAACTGCTTTATACAAAGGGCTCTCCTACAATTAATCAATTAAATTAACAAATTACATATTCATTAAGTCAAAGATTAATTAATGTTTAAAGACAACTGCAGTTAAAAGTAAGTAACAAGTTGAAAACTTATGAAGGAATAATAAAGTACTTTCTTACCAAAAGAAATACATGTTTTGCAGACCAAAACAATATTTAAGCTTCCTTTTAAAGAAAATATTTCATTAAACATATATAATCAAACATATATTTATAGAAGTGAATCTGTGTGTATGTCCTATTTTAAAATTTCAGTTAAAAGTACTAAACTACATTTAAGCTAAACTAATGTCCTGATCAAAATATAAAACAATATATTTAATAAATAAAATGTTTTATAAGAGTCTGAACTTTAAGTTATGTCTATATGTTTTATGGAGTTTTACACTTCATTGCAACATATTTATGAAATTATCAACAGAATATAAACTGCAAAAGAAAAATAGAAAAATAAAAAAAAAAAGCAAAAGATCTGAAGGAAGGTGGGATAGGAAGGAGAAAGGAAGGAAGGAAGGGGGAGGGGGGAAAGCAGCAAAGTTTTCTGCTTTTCGTTTTCTCTAAACCTGACTTTCCCCTTCCTTCCCCCCTTTCTCCTTCCCTATCTCACCTCAGATTTTTTTCAGCTTTTTTGTTTTTCCATTTTTCTTTTTTTCTTTAAATTGTAACTTCTGATATAATATAAATATGTTGATGCAACTACATAAAACTACATAAAACTACATATAGTTCTAACTCTTTATCTAGATTCTTATAATGCTGGATTAGTTCGTTGAGGCTTTTAATATTGTTTTCAGGACATTAGTTTACATTAAATGTTTTGCAGCACTTTAAAGCATATTTAACTGAAAGGCTACTATAGGACATACACAGCAATTACAAAATATGTACTGATGATTTTTGAACATATATGCCTTTTAAAATAGGTTAGCTGTTGAAACTGTGATTTTAAAAAGGGAACTGGAAGAAGTAGTTGTATTGTTTTGCAAAAATGGTTTTGTGTTGAGGAAGCAAGTTTTTTAGAATTATGTCACTATGTAATCAACTATTGCTACTACAAGCAACTGCTAATTGTTTTAAATTTCGCAATAAAAAGGAAGGAAAGTGTAAAGAATAAATTACAAGAGCTAAAAATATTAACATCAATAGAAATGTACATGAATTGAGAGTTTGTAAGTAACACAAAAGAAACTGCAAAACTTGACATGTAGAAGGATAAGTACAGAAATGGAGTAAAATAAGTAATCGTTGTCTGAGCAATGACACATACTAGATACAGTCTAGACTAAATATACAGAAAGATAAACGTAGGAGTGATGGGTTCAATTATAAAGAGTACAGCAGATAGCTGCCAGAACAGCACTTCAAAAACACTGATCACTGTATGTAAAGTGCAGAAAAATGATCACATTATTTGTGGTAGACATTATATAATTCATTGAATAGGTGCCTGTGCCTCAGTAACCAAGTCATATATGTACATATTCAGTGTAGCAGAAGATATAAACAAAATAAACCCATATTAAAATACATGAACTGTTGTAAGCTACCAACTATACCTCTGATGTCTCACCTCTATGCATTAACGTCAGACAAAAGCAAAGATGATTTATAATAAATGTTACTGAATATGTTTTGGCACTTGGAAAGTTAAATGACTTCTTTTCCTAGATATTCTGGGGATGTCTTGGAAAATGACCATGAAAAGGTTACTGGCATATTCCTAATGTATTATATGTTGTGCAATAAGGCACTGAGCCATACAGTACCCAGAAGTACTGGGCAGGGCAGCACGTGAGGGGAGAAAGGTGGTGTTGATGCTAAACTTGGTGCTGAAGTTGAGGAAAGGGAAGCAGCATTAGTTTGTTGACCCATACTTCAAAATACAGAAACATAATCATCCTACCAAACTTTCAGTGACTCCAGTCAAATGCAAAACAAAAGTATATGTGCAGGCATTTTGAAATTTACACTGCTTGCAAACATAGACAGATGTAACAAATTTGCTAACAAATGATATGTCACCTGCTTGCTGCACTGAAATACTAGCAGGTGAAGATATTTAGTAATGCACACACAGTGACACACTAGGATATACTGAAATGGGTCACTCTTGTAATGACTACTCCAACCCTTAAAAATGCCAGCATCTTTGATCCATTGGAAAAGCAACAAAAACACATTCTGTCAGAAAATGTAAACATAATTGCAATATAAAATGCAAAGTAAAACATGCATGTAAAATGTGTGGACGGCCATTTGTAAAGGAGAATGAGATTGAAGAATCAACATTCAGTCTAAAGAAATGGAAGGACAGAAATGCATAACGATATGCGTGTTAAAAATGTGCATGGAATTCAGAGACCTGGTACTGACTTGTGGAGTGCTACCGCAGAGAACAATAATTTATCAGACAACCTAATGGGGATTCTGAGATGCAAGGAGTAAACCCTGCTGTAAATATGTTACTGTGTACCCTGAAACATATGATATGCACTATATATGCAAATAAGCGCTTGGCATGCATATCCTGCAGAACACTATTTATAAATCAGTAATAAAAAAAACAGCTTATTCTACAGCTGACATCACAGGAAAGATGATCAACTAGTCACACATCAGTGAAAACATGCAAGACACCCAATAGACTTCTACACCACCATCAACCATGAAAACTCTGCACATGAAGTAAATGGCTAACCTAGATAGCTTAACACAGAGTAACATGTAATACAAGTATGCAGAACTGCCTCTTTATGATACCACAGATGAATAATGCACAATAGTCCACCATCAGACAGTGGATCCATAATCAAATGAATGACCTCATTACTCACAGAGATACTACAAGTCAGTACCAGACAGAAATGTAAGCTGTCAGTAACCCCATTAGAAGGGCATAGTTTGTAAACATGCAAAGGTGCATTGGTGGTCCACATAAATCACTAATGTGGTACAAACAATGAATCTGTCCCATGAATTGCTGCTCTCTGATATGTAGTAATGTGTACAGCTGCAGGTACACCATGCAAATTACCATTCTCAGTAACAAGAGTACTCGATGGCAAGAGAAGAATCTATAAGGGGTGTTGAAAAGTTCTAAGCTGGACCAACTTTCTAAATTTTGAGTTATTTTGCCTCTGCAGCTGAAAAGACGATTATTTAATCTTGTAAAGTGCCAGTTTGCAGAACCACAATGCTATGTTTTAAATCAATATTTTAGCCAGTTTGTTCCTTAAATAAATCGATTTTTTGTGATCTAACTCAGTGTTTGTGCATTGGATTCTTGTGACAGCCATTCACCTATATTTGGTGATTACTTTGATGTGGACTGACTTGGACAGCCTTGGATTGCTCCTGTGCTGTTTGTGGTGTTATTCTGTATTTTTTCTGTGTACTAGGAGCATTAATTCCCTGGTAGCATTCGTTTTGGTTTTACTCTATGCTTTAACATTGCATCAGAGCATTGATTGAACCATGTCAACGAAGTGTGGAATTTTCAAATGTGAACTTTGAGGCATCATAAAGTTCCTATTCCTGCAGAAGAAAACTCCAAAGGAAATCCATGAATGTATGATGCAAACATTGAGTGACAAGTGCCCTTCTTATTCACCTGTGAAGACTTGTTGTGCAAACTTTCACCATGGAGATTTCAAGACCGAAGATGCAGCAGGGTCTGGGAGGCCTCAAACGGTGTCAACTCCTGAAATTGTTGACCCTGTCCATGACCTGATTTTGGCAAATTGGCAAATATTGGCTAAAACAATTGCTGAGACACTACAGATATCCAGGGAATGTGTTGGGTTTATAATCCATGAGCAGCTGAGCGTGCAGAAGCTGTCAGCCAAGTGGGTGCCCAAATGTTTGAATGCCAGCAAGAAAGGATGTTGAGTGGACACTTCTAAGTTGATTTTGTTGCATTTTCATCGAGCTAGTGCCAACTTTTTGGAATGACTAGTTACTGCTGATGAAACATGGTTACACCATCATAATCCTGAGATAAAACAACAGTCCGTGCGATGGTGGCACTCAGGTTTACCACAGCCAAAGTTCAAGACCCAAAAGTCAGCAGGAAAAATCATGGCCACAATGTTTTGGGATCAGGAAGGTGGTGTAATGACTGACTATCTTCCAAAGGGCCCAACAGTTAATGCAGAATACTACTGTAACTTGCTGTGCTGATTAAAGGAGGCATTGAAAGAAAAAAGGAGAGGGAAGCTGCAGAAAGGAGTTCTCTTTTTGCGAGACAAAACACCTATTCACAAGGCTGGCTAAATGATGGATGTTTTGATGAAACTGTGATTTGACTGCATAGACCATCCACCCTACTTACCAGATCTTGCTCCATCTGACTATTTCCTATTTCCAAACCTTAAAAACAGTTTGAAAGGGTGGCAATTTTTGAGTGATTCTGAGATGATTGCAGAAGTGGAGCAGTATTTCAGTGACCAAACTTCAGACTTTTTTTTTTGGCAGGGTTACAGAAACTTCAGACACAATGTGCCAAATATGTTGAACTTTGGGGAGAATATGTTGAATAGCTTGTAAGTTTCATGGCTCCACTTCATTCCCTTCTTAGCTGGGCTTAGAATGTTTCAGTATCCCCTCGTACAAAACACTAGCGACATAGGTAGACTTGCTGTCATCATACTATGCGCATGGGATGATGACACAGTAACACACTTCCCAAAAGCACTGCAACATATACAGTTTAATATAGGCATCTGTTTCACATGCAGTACAAACAGCAGGGACAGACATATGGTACTTATATGGGTCAGGTTTTATTTGGATGGTATATCATGCTTCAGGGTTGCAGGTATACAGCAAAACCTCTTGCTTCTGCGAACGAAAAAAAATTATCTTGGCATTTCCATTGCATTTGATACTGTACAGTATTCCTTCATCGTAAATATTGTACTTGCAGTTACATTATTTTATGCAATATATGCAAGTTGTACCTCTGCAATTTTCTATATGAAGCTTTATGTTAATTTTACTACTTTATTAAAGCTCAATTCAACATCTGTGTACACTCTGGTGATCTTGTCTATCTACTGTATTTCCATGCACTGCTCCAGTGAGCCTTGACCATGGCTGATAAGGGTCAGCAGACCAGACCACCCACCCTGTAATCAAACATGAATAAATATTATTCACCAGTAAGTGCAGGTTTCTCCCACTGACCTCATCTGTAGCAAGGCATGCATCATTCAGCATTTAGCTACTGTAACCTAAGGTCCATAAGTAGTTACTAAGCATACTATCCAGGAGATCATTAAGGAAATTAGCTCAAATTCCCAATTACCCCAAAGCACTATCTGGTTATGTGACTTGTTCAAGGTCCAACAGTAAGCAATTGCTGGCTGTGGGAATCAAACCTTGTGCCACAGAAAGTAGCTCATTAACAACTTATAACTTTAATCTTCTTTGTAAACTGTCTTCACATTCTATTTTCCCTATTTTGCATGGTTTCCTCACCAGTTACTCAGCTGAAGCATGATATCAATGTGTGCTGCATGACCATGCTGTTTAGCATTCACCTACACTGTATGCATATAAGTAGTTAAGAGTTATGGATCTGTAAGACACAATGGCTGCCAGACCATATATCATGACCTTCATAATGCACTACTGTTAGTGTCCAGTCAGCCACAGCAGTTATGATGCTATGAGTATTCCTGACATATATGGCATATAGGTTCACAGATTAGTACTAGGCTAACTGCCCTTGTGAGCCATTTTAAGCCTAGCCAATTACCCCATGTGAGAATCAAACCCTGCATCTTGTGTCTGTAAGGTAAACACCTTAACTATTATGCCAAACTCCCAGCCCCCATATCTTAGTTATGATTAGTATACAGTTGTTGTTGTGTCTTTCGGCTTTTCCTGGTTAGGGGTCACCACAGTGGAACTCCGGTCTGCTAATGATTGGCAGCAGATTTTTACGTGCCGAGTTGCCATCCCTGAAGCACAGCCTTCAATGAAAGTACACCCATTCACGCATGTCTCCACACAGAAGATGATCTAGCTGAGAATCGAACAGGACAACGTCTTACTGTGAGGTGACAACGCTACCACAGCACCACCACCGCAGTTTTTTTATTTCAGTGGTGCAGTGAGTGAATACAGAGGGAATGGTGATTATTTCTGTGAAATGCACACTTGAAGGCCATGATTACTGAATTAGATTTGTGCTGCATTTTGTAGGTGCACTATGAATTGAGCCACCCAGTATAGACACAGCATCATGAAAACATGAGGTTATACTACTATTCACAATACAGACAGAATGTCAGCTTTACTTTTAGTCACACTATTGATTCTCATAGCTTGGTTACTCCCTGAATTTACTCTCAGTGTCTTAATTCATCCTTGACCACCTGCCCTGGTACAGATCTTTTAAAACCACATGCTATATTCTTCGTCTTTTTGTGATTATCCTTTCCGCTACTCTAAACTACCCAGTGGCAAGCTCACTAATGGATAATTGTGCCTTAACCTGACATTCATAATACCCTCCACACTTTTTAGGAAAAAATCCAAAATTGTCTGCTTTCCTGTTACAGTCCTACATCAGTTGTCTGAAACCCCTCATGGCCCAATGTCTCAGTCACTCCCTCTACTCTGGGGGTTAGAATTTTCCAATATGTTCCTGGCAAATGCAAACTTCCCATCTGTATTACCATCTTCATACTCCACTCTTTTATTCTCTCCTAGAGTCTATTTCTGTCCTGTCTTGTTAAGTCAGGTGTTTGATAGCATATACCAGCCCACCAGCACTTTCTTCCTCTTCCTCTACTTTACCAACCAGTGCACTTAATGTGGATTCTAAACCTGGCTGTAGCCTCGCACTACTCCTGGATTGGTGTTCTTCCTCCTCTCAAACCTGACATCTGATACCCTCCATTATGTAGATTGTTATTCCACCTCATATCTCTCATTTCTGTCATTCCTGGACAGCCTATTTACAAGTACCTCCATGTCCCACGTTTTCTTGCCAGTGGTATACAGTTCTGTGAAACAATAATGACCACCTTCCCACATGCATCACTGATTTGTAGCTTCCTGATCTTTTTAGTCAGTTTCTTGACAATATGTTACTCTTATTTGTTTCTCTGTTATGTTATGCAGATAACTTGTGGAAGTACCTGTAAACTATCCAGTGAGATCAGTTCCCAGTACAACATAAAATCCAGTGGCACCAAAAATGTGTGTGTTTGTGGAGTGTGTTTGTGTGTGTGTGTGTGTGTGTGTGTGTGTGTGTGTGTGTGTGTGTGTGTGTGTGTGTGTGTGTGTGTGTGTGTGTGTGTGTGCATGTATGTGTGCATGTGTGTGTGTGTGTGTGTGCGTGTGTGTGTGTGTGTGTGTGTGTGTGTGTGTGTGTGTACATGTATGTGTGTGTGTGTGTGTGTGTGTGTGTGTGTGTGTGTGTGTGTGTGTGTGGGTGTGTATACACTTGCATATGTGTGTGTGTGAGTGTGTATGTGAATATAAAGTGCAGTGATAGATGAGTGTAACTAGGCAATTCAAATGACTCCAGTTATATTTACATACCTCATGTAACTTGTAATGTCATTATCTTTAGATTTAATGAACATATAATACAGAAACGAAACAAATATACAAAAAAGTTAAATGGCATCTCAAAAGGGAAAAAATCAGAGTGAAAATTGAAATAATGGTGCAGC
This sequence comes from Protopterus annectens, assembly GCF_019279795.1. Classification (NCBI taxonomy): domain Eukaryota; kingdom Metazoa; phylum Chordata; order Ceratodontiformes; family Protopteridae; genus Protopterus; species Protopterus annectens. Next base: position 168,445,357 of record NC_056740.1, on the reverse strand, counting down.
CTTGCATTTACTATACAGTTCTAAAATAAATATTTTAATTTATGTTATATACAAAAATCTATCATGAGGTTCTTCCTCCTGCCCCAATAATTACACCCCTTACTGTAACTAATCAACAGTCTAATACTACTCATAAACTTTATTCAGGTAGGGGTGTAACTAATCAACAGTCTAATACTACTCATAAACTTTATTCAGGTAAAGTATTTTACAGAATATTATCTGACACATAACATGTAATTGCTGGTATAGTTTTCTGTGTGACAGCTCTGTATATCTGACCTGGGCTGTGCACATACTTTTGCAGCAGTATCCTTTTACTGTATTGTAGTCACGCACTCATGTTTTATATATATATATATATATATATATATATATATATATATATATATATATATATATATATATATATATATATATATATATATATATATTGCAGTGAAACAATTCTAGTCTGCACGACTGCGTCTTTTCTTATGTTTAAATGTAAAAACAAGCAAAATGGAATGGACTGCTGTAAGGGCTACTGTTCTGCAGTTGTAGTGCACTATATACATTGCATCTGCTATTTTCAGTGCTTTAGGCTCCAATTTTGTGGTTCCCTAACACTTGGGCTCCAAACCAGTCATTTTATATTAAGATGGTTAAAGACTGCACTCTTGTGGCAGGAGATGGCTGATCTCATCTATCTGGACTGGGAATTGATGATGAAGAGCTTAATTGTGTATTTACCTGATTGGCCTGTGGGCATACCAAGTTTAAAACTTGCATTTTTCTGCTTCTATATAAGCCTCGCAGCTTCACACAGTGGATGTTAGTGGTGCCCTGTATATATGCAATCACAAAAAGTGGTACTTTTCCCTATAACAACTATTTCTGAAATTTTCAGATGTGATGTGCTACTTAAGGAGCAACTGGTTTGCACGCTGAGCAGGATCTCTGCACAGGTTAGCTGTAGATTACTGTACGTAAGCATCATACCTCTCAACTTGGAAACATCAAAAATTTGGACGAAGGCACATGAAATATGGGTACAAATCAGTATGCTGATTAACATAAAAGTTGCATACATAATTATATAACCCCACTCTCTCCAACAGAATTGTGGGATACCAACTTTCAATTGCAAAGTGAAGAACAGACAACCAAAATATGGCCCCAGAGTCCCCCTGTAGCTGTTCCAATGTCCCATTACTTGACTATTTCATCCCATTTACCATATACACTGTAATGTGTATAATGCTTTACTTCTACAATGATTATTTGGGTTTCATTTAAAACTTTTATTTTACATTTTATAGCACAAACACTAATAGACATCTGCTAAACAAAACAATAGTCTCAAAATGAAAATAGACTAAGCATTAAAACTTGTCTCCACTTGAAACTCACATTCATTGAAACAGCATTGAAACCCACATTCAAAAAAATGCATCTGGTCAGTGGTGGATAAAGGTTACCTTTGGGCTGTTTTCAAATCATAGGACCCTTGCACACGAAACATACATGTATTCTTTGATACACCTTCCTGACTGTATTAAATTATATTCCTTGTATAATACAGCACACTTGTTAGAGCACATTTTAAATTTATTGTTTTGAACATTTTTCCAGTAGGCAATGAAAGAAAATGCATGACCAATAATAAGAAAACTGCCCAATTTGGAATATTTCCATCAAAAAAGTCTACTCAAACTTCTACAATCCACCAGGATCAGTAAATATGCACAATCTCTGCAGAAGTAAAAGTCATATAAGTAATCCCACATTAAAGAGAGCTGTAACTAATGAAGAGGTTGCTGCTAGCAAACAACTTTATATTTCATTGTTTCATCTACAAGTTAAGTGCTTGTTGCCTTTGAAGAATAAATTGCCTATGTTACATTAAAAAATTATAAGCGAGTAATATTTCAATAGGGAATGGATGGCAAACTGATAACAGGTTCATAGTTACTAGGTATCTCCGCCAAAGGAGGACATTCTCAGGACTGCAGCATCCAACCTCTTTAAAAGTACAACACAGTACAGTATCAGCAATCCATCTACATACCATGGGAGTAGAACCCACAGCCTTCTGTAGCGAATGCAAGTATACTACCTCTTGTGCTAATAACAATGCAAGCAGCCATTGCATAAGCAGCACTAAACTTCTCTTTTCCTGAAGAACTGTGCAGCACAAGAAATCAGGAAAAAGCCAAAATTTATTGGGGGGGACAAAGGCCCAAAACCGGGGAAACATTTTAAACATTGCTTGCATAATCTTGAAAGTTGCTAGAATAAAATGTTGTGTTGCCATGTGTTTCCTGAAAGACAGGAAGACTGAAATGGCTATCATTATTTAGTGAATTCATTTCTCACTGATTTGCCAGAAAACCACAAATTTTATGTTACATTTGTTTACTGGGAAAGTCTGACTTGGAACAAAGCCAATTTTCAGCAGAGGCCTGAGGAGAAACATTCTAGATGCATGTTTTTGTATTGTGGGAGGAAACTGGAGCACCCAGAGAAAACCTACACAAACGCAGGGAGGACATGCAGAATCCACATAGAAAACACTTCAGCCAAGAATTGAACCAAAGAACCTCTTCCTGTGAGTCAACAATGCTACCACTGCACCATCCAAATTTTAAGAGGAACAGACCAAAAGTATGGGCCAAACATTCCAGACATTCTGTGGAAATTTGTACAGTTGAGAGCTATTACTCCTTTAATCAGAAGTGGTGGTATGGGTAGAGGACACAGGCTCTTGCTTCTTATACCCAAGGTACAGGGTTTGAGCCTGAGTAACCCTAACCACCAGTTATACCTAAATGGGGCATTTTATATACACACACTTCCAAATGTAAACTGTATGCAGTAATATCACTAAAAGAATACATCCATTGCAGCAATATCACAAAAATAATAAATCCATTGCAAGTGTACACACACAACATTCCTATCACTAAAATAATAAATTCATTGTAAGTGCACACACACAGCATTCCAAAAGTCAACTATATATGCAGAAATATCACTAAAAGAATAATCCATTGCAAGTGCGACCAAAAAGAAAGGAACATCACAGTAATACAAGTCCGACCAGAAAGAATAACATCGCAGTAATTCAAATGCAGCAACAATTCCCACACTAAAATTAAAGTTCAATGCAGCCACAGTAATTCAAATGCTTCCAACACTAAAATTTAAGAATGGAACATCACAGTAATTCAAATGCACGACCAGAAAGAACGAACGGTCCTGTTCCATATATCAATAAATGCAGCAGCAGCACATAAGAATAAAACATCTGGACCAGAAAGAATGGAATGGTCCTAATTGCACCTAAAACTAAAGTGCTGAGTTTTTATTTGTCCTCCTTACCTGGAGGAGCTGGGGAAACTCTGCTGCTGCAGACCTGCAGTCAACACACGCTAGCTACTTGCTGTCGTTAAACAAAGTACAGTGAATCAGTCAGTCACACCCCTCAAACCCTCAGCCAGTTCTGATAGGGTGGCAGGCTGCTCATGAAGGTAACATCATTGTGCACGCCTCTGCATGTGATGACATCAGCAGAAAAAAAAGCCATGAAATTCAGGAATAAAGGGGGCCACTCAGGAATTCATGGCACCCCATTATTTGGACCTCAAAACCAGTAAATGCTGAGGAATTTAATACAGTTGAGAGGTATGGTAAGCACTTATCCCTCATCCCATTGCAAACACCCTCCATTCTATTCCTTGTAAAGCACATATTAAGGATCTGCAACCACAGTATAGTACAGAGTGCAAGAGATGTATTTACATCAAGAATCTAGAATCCATGCTCTATCTCAATTAAAACAGTAACACGGAGAAGGTTGTCAAGTCATCCACCACTACATATTCATAAAGTACCACTACTCAGACACTTACCACTACTCATACAAATAGTACGCATCAAACACATAAATCCACATGTGGAGGTTCTCTCAAAAAACTTACAGAAACACCAGAGACCTCCAAAACAAAAAAAAGCCTGCTACAGCTAACGCAGTCCCCACAGCACCCATGACATATAGCCATACCAGTGTCTTACCCACCAAGCTTGTAAGGCATAACACTCAAAAACCAAGTTTTCTTGTCATTGGAGACTCATTAGTGAGACACACAGATGTCCCACTCACCAGGTTCGACAAGGAGAAAGTCAGCTGCCTGTCCGGTGCCAGGATTCACCAAATCACGCATGCAGTCAGTCTCTCAGCAACAAGTATTGTTATGACTGTCATAGTTCATGTTGGTATGAATGACCTGAGAAGCACCTCACTGGACTATATGAAGAGAGACATGGTCAAACTGTCTAAGTATGAGACCAGGCAGGTATGTCCCTAGTTTTGAGCAGCATACTACCCTCACCTAGAATGATGCCTCAATATAAACAAAAAATTATTGATTTCAATAACTGGCTTAGCGTTTGGTGTCATTCCAAGGGGATCCAGTTCCTGTCTGCCTGGGAAGCCATGGTCAACAAACCTTGCTGCTTTGCCAGAGATGGTTTGCACCTGGCACCCTTAGGCTTTTGGCTGCTGGCAAAGGATCTTGCCTCCCCATAATGCCTTTTTTAAGCAAGGTCTCGAAAACAACATTACTGATGTGAAATTAACCAATCAGAAAAAAATAAGGGTCATGGTGCTAAACGCTAGGAGCTTAAACCAAAACTGCACTCCCTAGAAGCACTTCTATGACTAGAAGATGTAAATGTCTGTGCAGTCACAGAAACCTGGTTTAAGGCTTCAGAGAGTACACCAGCCCTGCAAGGCTACAATGCCTTACACACCTTTAGACCACAAAAGGAATGTGTGAAAACCAAAGGAGGCGGTGCTTCAGTCTATATTAGAGATAAATTCACCTCACATCTAGTTAGACTGGACAACTCCAGGTCCAGGTTATGGTGGGTAAAACCCCTATTCAAGTCATAGCCAGTTATAGATCCCTGTCCATGAGTCACAACACCCATGAAGCCTATTTAACCAAACTGAAGACAATCCAAATTTTACCAAACACACTGGTTATGGAGGATTTCAGTTATCCCACCATCAAATGGGAAACCTACTCTAGCCCAAACTTGCTAGCACAAAAGTTACTTGACTTTGTGAATTCAAATGCCCTGGAGCAAATTGCCCATGCCCCGACAAGAGGAACAAATATTCTAGATCTGGGCCTCGCCAACATGTCAAAAAGGTGCACTGCTGCAACTGTTGGACCTTATCAGTTAAAACTAACCACAAATCAATCACCTCTGAACTGACACTAACACCAGAACTCACAAAGGGTGAAATCAGGCTAAAACAATGACACCAAGACAAACTATACCCTCCTAGGTGAAGGTATAAATGCATTCCAAGCCCCACCCCAAGGTGAAAGTGGTACCTACACAGAAGCTTACACTAAAGCCCTGTACAATCACTTGCATAAGTGTATAAACTTGTCTGTAGCAGACAGAATCAAAGCCAGAGCCCAAGTATAATGAAGCTGCCATGGTGGACTTCCAGCATCAACAAACTCTACAATAAATTCAAAACGTTGCTGTCCAAGAAAACAAAGACAAGGACCCAACAATGGAAAAGTACCGTCCTCAGCCTTAACAGGCAAATAAGACAACTTGCCAAATCATCCAAGAGCTCCTTTGAGAGAAACCTAGCAAGTACTGCCAAGGATAACCATAAGGCCTTTTACAGCTATGTACATAACCTAAAGGGTAAGACCCAAGCATATGCAGAACTGGTGGCCAATGGTATCACACACACTGACCCCCACAGAGATAGCGATCCTGCTAGCAGGTAGGTTTGGTGAAAATTTCACCCCCTTATCCCTTTCTAACTTACGGCAAACCCTCCCCCAAGTTCCATATTACATATCTGTAGAGCAGGTCCTCAAATCCCTGTCCAAGGCAAAGAACACAGCCTCTATGGGACCAGAAGACATCACAGGCTCTCTTCTAAACAGGCTAAAACATGAACTAGCTTTACAACTAAGTACCCTTTTCAATCATAGCCTAAACACAGGCTTTTTTCCTGCAGAATGGAGAACAGCTACAGTTATTCCCCTCCACAAAGGTGGTCTAGCAACAGACCCAGGGAATTACAGACCCATAAGCCTGACCAGCCTCATCTGTAAGGCCATGGAATGTATCATTATGGACCTCATAAATAAAGACATAGGTGACCTCCAAACCCTGGATCCTACCCAATTCAGCTTCATGAAGGACAGATTCTACCTGTTAAATCTGATGGATTTCTTTGAAAGTATGACCAAGACCATTGATGAGGGCAAATCTGTGCACACAGCATACCTCAACTTGGCAAAGGCTTTCAACACAATCCCACATTCAGGCATTACCGATAAACTTAGCAAACTGAATGTAAACCCCTTCATTGTAAGATGGGCTGACAAATTGGGCACACACTATCAAAGTGGATGACTCCACATCAACCAGCAGACCTGTTACCAGAGGGGTGCCACAGGGGTTAGTGCTGGGCCCCCTACTGTTTGGTATATACTTCTCAAAAGTTCAGGAAAAAAATAAAGGGCTGTAGCTGACCAAGTTTGCAGACGACTGCATACTAGGTGCAATCATTGAAACTCCAAATTATGTCAGTATACTCCAGGATGGTCTCACATAGACCAACAGCTGGTGTATTAGTCACGGTCTCAAACTGAATGCAAAGAAATGCATCATCATTCCCTTCAGCATAAGCAATGTCCCTTCACACTATCAAATCAATAACAATACCCTAAATACCCATGAAGTAGTAAGGGACCTGGGATCACAGGTTGACCGCGATCTTATCTTTGACCACCATTGTAAGGAAAGCTTTCCATGTAACTCACTTGATTGATAAAGGCATCACCTCGAGAGTAAAAGAAGTTATAATCCCTCTGTACTCAGCACTTATCTGGCCCATAATTGAGTATAATGCCCCATTTGATACATACTGTACTAAGCACTTGCAGCAATTACAGAGACCTCAAAGGTTTCTGACAAAGCAGATGAAGGGCCTCCAGCATGTGTCTTACACAGACTGACTAAAATCCCTGTTACTATACTCCATATCATATAGACTTCTATCGGTAAATCAAATGCGTCTAGGGCTACACATTCCAGGGACTTAAATATGGCCTGTGACTTAAATAGGACATGCTGGAGGGACAGATTTATCTCCTAGCAACTGCCACATCTTTGGAACAGGCTACCAATTCTTGCTAAACAAAGCACCTCTATGACACTGTTCAAAACAAACCTGGATGAGTGGACGGGGCACCATAAATTCTTACCGGGGTTAGTGGCTACAACCCTTCTGAACATGGGAAGTCATCACTAAATGCAATCTTGGGTATTGACTAGTACCTTTAGTACCTTGACTAGTACCTATACATTAAAATGACCTCTGGGTCAATAGCCTAGTAATCTCCTGTCCTATGATCCTGTGATCCTATGGTAGGCACTTTCCTGCTATGTCTATATCCAGTTTGGGGAACATGGGAATCCTTGGGCAATGTAGCAATTGCCTCATGTTTACTGACAACCACTTAATTCTGAAATAGACAAATGCAGTATGTGAGAGATGTAGTTACACAGTGTCACTGGACCCAAGACCCTCACATACAGGCACAAAAAACAACAGACAGGTTGTCAGTGACACACATACAACAATCACATGTACTAAGGACCAGACTCATAGATTCACATATCTGGAAGTGTTTACATGTAACTTACCCAAACCACAAACGCCTCCCAGATGTAGTCCCCAGACTGTGCACACAAACATGACAACTCATACCACAACATAAAAAACTACATCTCACAGTGTCTCAACTATCAAGCCCATAGGGCGTAACAACACTCAACCCAATATTATGGTCACAGGAAACTCCATTGCAAGACACACTGATGGTCCTCTCACTAGGCTGAATAAGGAGAGGGTTACAGTTAGCTGCCTGTCAGGGACCAGAATTCACTAGATCACAGATGCACTCAGGTCACTAAAACACAAGTACCAGTATGACTCAGTCCATGTAGGTATGACTGACCTGATACGTACATCTCTGGACTATATGAAGAGAGACATGATTTAGCTCTCAGAATATGTTTTGCAGGCAAGTATGAGCTAAGCATTGAGCAGCATTCACCCTCTCCAAAGATGATGCCTCAATGCCAACAGAAAATGACTGACTTTAATAATTGACTTAGCTACTGATGTTATTCCAAGGGGTCTGATATTTGTCAGCCTGGGAGAAAATGATTTACAGGTCACGCTGTTTGCCAGGCATGGTCTTCACCTGTTGGCACTAGGCTTTTGGATTTTGGACAAAACATTATCTGCACCAATAGTACTTTTTTAGGCATTGCCAAACAGATAAACCTTCCAACAAAAAATCTACTCAAGATAAGCTAAAGGTATTACTGCTCAATACAAGGAGTCTCAACAAGAAACTACACTCCCTGGAAGCACTCCACACCCTGGGGAATGCTGACATGTATGCATTTACTGAGGCATGGTTCAGAGCCATAGAAAGCACCCAAGCAGTGCAAGGCTATCATGCCTTTCAGACATTCCGACCCCCTACTACACATAAAGGGACAAAAGGCTGAGGCGTATCCATCTAAATAAATAATAAGCACACCTCAAGACTGTTCAAGCAATATGACAAGCTTAAGCTACTCCACATTCAACTAACCATAGGAAAAATCCCTTACCACATCCTTTCTAGCTTCAGGTCCCCCACCATGAACCAGGAAATCCATACCTCATATCTGCATTTACTAGAATCACTTACCATTCAGATCAAAACTATACTCAAGGGTGATTTCAACTACCTCTCCATAAACTAGGAAGCTTTCATGATCACTAACATGCAGGCACGAAGATTCCAGGACTTCACCAATGCAAATGCCATGGACCAGCTAGTCTGAACTCCCACAAGGGGTACAAATATCCTAGACCTAGTACTCACAAATATGGGAGAGCATTGCACCCACCCCCCTAAGTGTAATGTCCTCACTGGTTAGACAGGATCACAAAGTGCTCTCCCTTGAAATAAATATAAAACTAGAATGCCCACCTAACCCCAAAACCTTTAAGAACTTTCCTTAGGCAAACTACCTCTAATTAAGCAATGGCATAGCTCCCCAAAATCCAGAAAACACAGAAGCCTATATAGAGGAGTACACAAAAACCCTGTACAACCATGTAAACAATTGCATAGACACGGCAGTATCAGACCGAAATAAGCCCAGGACAAACTGCAAAAACAAGCCACCCCGGTGGACCCCTGTTATAAATAAGTTGTACAACAAAAGAAAGAAAAATCCAGTCTCGAACTAAGAAAGATAGTGCACCTCACAGCAAAACTCCCTCATTTCTCTCATTATTCTAAATAAACAAATTAGGGGACTAATCATGTTTTAGCAAATATTGAGGCAAAAAATAACCTCCCAAGCTAAGGATGACCATAAGGCATTTTCATTATGTCCACAATCTTAAGGGCAACACCCAACAATGTGTAGAGTTAGCTGTAGACAGCATAATTTATACACAGCTATAAGATATAGTAAATCTGATGGACAATAAATTCAGCTCAAATTTCACAGCCCCATCACCTCTAGTTACACCCCCAAGAAATACCCTCCACCATTTCTCTACCAGTTATCACAAATGAACAGATCACAACTGCACTCTCTAAATTTAAAAACATGGCTTTGTTGAGTCCTGGCAATATCCCAGCATGCCTCTTAAATAGCATGAAACATGACCTATCAGGCTCACTAGCATCTCTATTTAACCACAGCCTCCAGACTGGCTTTATCCCTGGGGAGTGGAGGACAACAACAGTCAGCCTTCTGCATAAAGGGGGGCCAAAAACAGACCCAGAAAATTACATACCCATAAGTTTGATTAGTCTCATATGCAAGGCCATGGAAAGAATAATCATAGATCTGATAAATAACAACATAGGAAATCTCCAGACACTGGACCCAACCCAGTTTAGCTTCATCAACAGCAGGTCATGCCTGGTCAAAATGGTGGACTTCTTTGAGAAAGTCACTAGAGCCATGGATGAGGGCCTTGACCTGGCTAGGACATGTGACACAATTTCCCACTCAGGTATTATAGATAAAATCACAAAATTGGCCATAAATCCCTATGTCACCAGATGGATAGCCAAATGGCTCACAGACAGTTGTTAGAGTGGGAGATTCTAGATCCAGCAAGAGGCCATTTACTAGTGGTGCACCACAGGTCTTAGTGCCGGGACCTCTCCTGTTTTGAATATACTTCTCTGAAGTCATGACTAATGTAGAAGGCCTCTGGCTGACAATGATGTAGATTATCATTCAGAAAGGTCTGACTCAGACAAATGATTGGTGACAAAGCCATGACCTAAAACTAAACGCAAAAAATGCATAATGATACCCTTTGAGAAGTGAAATACCCTTGCAAATTACAACATTAAAAGCACACCCCTAAGAGTGAACCCAGTGGTGAGTGATCTAAGTACACAGATAGACAATAGCCTATACTTTGACCACCATGCATCCACAGCGGTGAGGAAGTCCTTCTATGTGGCACAGCTTATAAGTAAAGATGCAGTATGTAGATATAAGGAAGTTATAGTCCCACTGTACTTGGCCCTAAAAAGATCCATAATCAAGTACAATGTACCTTTCGGCATGTACTTGACCAGGCAGTTGCAACAACTGGAGCAGCTTCAGAGGTCCCTTACATAAAAAAAAAAAAATAGAGGGTGTAAACAACATGTCCTATGCAGATGAACTAAAAGCCCTATCCTTTACTCTGTCTCCTATTGACTATTAAGGGGTGATCTATGCCTAACCTACAAGGCACTTTCAAATCCAGCCCTAATGGAACTGTTACACATTTGCAAGACAAACTGCATGAGGATTATCCAATTCAAGAATCTAAACCTGGCCTGTGACATGAACAAAACAGAACAAAACCGTGAGCAATTATTTTAGAATCTGGCAAGAATAGTGCAAAAGTAATTTAAAGTTTTCCTATAAAGATTTATCCTATTGCTCTGACACTCATAGTATCAAAATACCAATTTTAAGGTTGACTTTTTAAATTTCCAATGTTGCCAAGAAAGTGTAGATTTTCTGCTTGAAATATGTTTATTTTCACTAGTTTGTACTTTCTGCATTATAGAGATGCATGCAAGTATTTTCAGGTCTATACTGGATGCTCGACCGCTTAAATGTTCGAATCTCTAAAGGTCAACCTTTAGTAATCGAACAGTTAAGCGATCGAAATTTTACAAAAATTAAAAAAAAATACACAATAGAAAAAAAAACTAAAGGGTTTAAGCAGGGAGGCAACCCCCTGCACCTCCCACGTGGGGGGCTGCACCTCCCACACCCCCCTACTTTAATATACCAACTCCGAGATCACACTACAGTGTGGGGAATGAGAAATGTCCCATTTCTGCACTGTAGTTCACTGAAGTGCGATCTCGGAGTTGGTATATTTAAGTAGTGGGGAGTGTGGGGGGTGCAAGGGGGCTTGCCCCCCTGCCTAAACCCTTTCTACATGTTTTTTTTTTTTTTTACATACTTTTTTACTATTTCAAATGTTTAAGTGTTTGATCTGTAAAGGTCAACCTTTACAGATTTGAACATTTAAGCATTCGTTCTAGTAATATAGACCCGTATTTTCATCTATTACCATGCAAATTTACTTTATTTTAGAATAGCTCCTATGAAAATGTTACATTCATACAAATAGTTTAGTAAACTGTTGCAGCACTACCAGCTCTAACAGCAGTTCATTTTACTGTCCTGACAATGTAATGAAATTAAAATTTCCAGCACAATGGACCTGGAAGAACTGAAGTGCTCCCGGGTCTTTCTGCATTTAAAGAATATCACCATTGCCAGGAAAGAAAGAAAGAAAGAAAGAAAGAAAGAAAGAAAGAAAGAAAGAAAGAAAGAAAGAAAGAAAGAAAGGCATGGTGCTATGAAGAAACAACTGAATGATGATGGGTCACATCTCAATCACTGGTCTGACATCTGGCAAACAGCAGAGTATACTGGTAGCATCAAACCTTGTCAACTAAACTTAAGAATACTATGTAGAAATGTTTCTCTTAGTAAGAAAGAAAATGAAATCATTACATTGACTTCTTGTAGGCATAATGCAAAAACTGGAGTAGTGCAGAAAATGATATAACTGCAGAGTGTAATTACTAATCATAATTGTAAGTGTGCATGCACAAGTGACAGGGATGCAAACCTAATTAATGCAAAGTCATCACAGATGGTAAAACATGTTCACACCTATCACGGTGAAGTTTAACAACAATCATACCTCTCAACCTGTTAGTGTAAGAAATCTACACAAAGCCTAAAATTACAGGGGATCTAAGGCCCAAAAATAAGGACAGATTTCAAATATTGCTCTTATAAACTCAGAAAACTGCTAGAATAACAGGATTTGTGCTAGCATGCAGTTTTGAAGGACACAACGTCTAGAAACCAAATGTACATCATCATTTAGTGGCTTTGATCTTCACTGATTTGCCAGAAAATCAGAAATTTTATGAGGAACAGACCAGAAATATGAGACAAAATGTGGACATTCTGCAAACCTCTGGACAGTTAAGAGCTATGCCAACAATGCAACCATGAGAAGTGTGGACAGGATGTGGTTTGAATGAGTTAAGATTGAACTCTTGTACCTAATAAGTAGTGCAAATTATAATAGCAAGTTCAATGGTTCAATGAATAAATGAACAAACTTAGGGCCTACATTGGCTAATTTAAAGTTTGCCTAGTAGACATCACTGGAAAGTATAACAATTTAGAAAACCAGCTATCTAATGTCAGTTTCAATGTTGGTAAATCATTTGCCAATCTTACATGTTTAGGTAATGAATTCCACAGGAGCCTTCCTGCCATAATATGAAAGAAAAATCTCTTTAACTTTGAACTGGAAATTGGAATTCTTATATCTAATTTTTTATTCCGTGTACCAATACCATAATAAAAGAGTCAATATGTAATATGGCAGCCAATAATGTGTCCTTAATGCATCTATATATTATAATAATATCACCTCTTAGAAACGTGTAAGCTAAAGAAAACAAAGACAAATATACCAGTCCTTCTTTATAGGATAAGTTATGATAGCCATCTAGCTGTCTGGTAAAGGTTTTATAAATCCATTCCAACTTCTTCAGTTGCAAAATACTTAATGTACATAAAAGCCTCCCATATTCAATTGCCTTATATTTGTTAAATAGATCTTTAATAACACCCAAATATCTCTGCTTGAGAAACATCACAGGACATTCCTCATAAGACCATAACATTTCATAATAATGTTTAGCATATTCATTTTAAACTTAAGATTTGTATCTACCATGATACCTAGATCTCTCATTTCCTCAAAAAAAACACAAATCTGATTATTCATGATATAAGGATATCGATTATTATTATTATTATTATTATTATTATTATTATTATTATTATTTGTAGGGATATTAGATATTGTTATCTGTGCTAGCATGACTGGCAGAAGTTTTGTAAATAATTGTAAATTGCCCTGTGTTACATATGCCAGCATAGCTAGCTATTATTTTGTAAATAAGTTTATGTCTTTTGATTGTCATTCTGATTTATGCAAGCTGTTTGAATATCAAACAATGTTATTCTGGCTGACCAAATGTACACATTCTTTGTAAAGAAAATTTCGAATGCATGCTATGCCAGAGTCAGCTGACCTAAATGTGATGTCATTGTGTGCCAGAGCTGGGAGAATAGAATTTTCACTGCAGCTGTTTTACTTTTTAAAGTCTGATATGAGAGTAGAATTCTCATGGCATCTTCCTGTGACCTTTGAAAAAGATCTGCTATAAAAAGTAGGTTCAGAGTCAGTTGTTCAGTTTATCATTCAGTTGTTGCCAGAGCTGTTCAGCAGTAGTAGCCCAGTTGTTCCCAGGAGAGTAGTTGTTCCAGTCGCTGAAGACAGACAACAGCATGGAGTGTAGACATATTTTCTCATCTTACCTTGCAGACGTAAGAGTATAATCTTGCCTTGCTAAAGTATTTAGATCAGATAGGGACAAATCTTCAGATAGTCAGGGAAATACAGCTAGATAGTAAGAGATTTTCTAGAATCAATGTGAGATCTATCCCACAGTATTATTTTCATATTTCGTATGTGAAACTCTGATGTTTATTGGCACCAGATATTTAGTATTTACATGTTTTAAATACTTTTATTTATTATTAAATGTTTTATTACCTCTCATTGTGGATGATTATTTAGTCAAAATTTTTACTAACTTGAGAGAGTTTATGCTTATTGTGATAACACCAGTGCCACTACAAAAAGCCTTACTACTTGGAATACATGCTAACATTTGTTTCATTATCTATTTTACCCAATATAATTGAATAACCCTTTTGAAGAGTATTGTGGTATTTGACTGGTGGCAGCCATTACCTTGTAATTTGGGCATAAAAACACAGCAGGCAAATCGGTGTCAGTCTTTCCCAAGAGTGTGTGTATGTGTGAATATCAAACATTTAAGAGTGAGTGTCAGATACCTAGAACTGGGATACCGTGTTCTGCAGTGGTTAGTGTACAGATTCATTTAAGGACCTGAAGTAAAGTCTATAGTCTAGTCCCACGTTTGGAGCCTGTTCCTGGTGTACTCTTAGGGAAAGTGTGTATTTCTATCCCTGCTTTTAGTGACACTCTCTTACCGGAGACAGTGATGAGGATTGAGACTCCTTAGTTACTGTCCTGGGGATTTTGTCTGAGTTTTAGTAGCCTGTGGGTAGTTTTCACCAAGGTGTGCACTCTTTACAGCCACGAGGTAAACAGAGTTTCATTTAACAACAGCTTTAATTATTGTTTAGTCATTTTAGTCAGGGACAGCAGGCAAAGATGTCAGCAGAGAATTATAGCCAGCTGACAAGGAACCAGTTGGCCAAGGTGTGCAAAGCCAAAGGACTGTTGCATGCCAACCTGACTAAGGAAACAATGCTCTCTGCCTTAGTTACAGCCACAGAGCAGACAAGCAGCTTGAATGATATCCACTTTGACATTAGGGATATGCAGCTTTCCAAGACAGGACAGTTCACTATTTCCTCAGAGGACTTAAAAATTCAACTGGCATTAAGGAGACTTGAATTGGAGACTGAAAAGATAATGTGATGTTTGAAGACTGAGGAGAGGGAGAAGCAGCATCAACATGAACTGGAGGTTGAGGAAAGAAATAAGCAGCTTCAGTATGAACTGCAACATTTGGAAGCCGAGGAGAGAGAGAAACAGCATCAGCATGAACTGGAGGCCAGGCATTTGGAGATGGAAGCTGAAGAAAATGAGAGGCAGAGACAGCATGAAAAGGAGCTTCTAACCCTTTGACAGGGTCATGGAGGTAATGGGGAAAAGAATGACTGAACCCCAGAAGCCATAAAGGTCAGTAAACTTTTTCCTCAGTACAGGGAGGGAGATGACCTTGATAGTTTTATTTACTGTATATATTTGAGAATGTATGTAAACAGTATAATATTTACCGGGGGCTCTGGGTATGGTTCCTGGCCCCCTTACTTCATTGTAGAGTTGTTAATGCAATTGCTAAACTATCTGGTATTGTTTGAATTAGAATAGTGTAAAACAATGTTTACTTGATTGTTTTAAATTAACATCTGAAATGTATAGAAAAAGAATTGCTTACATAGAAGCAAGGCAGTTGAAAGTGTATGTGACTACATTGGTGATTTAAGTGCTCTCGTTCACATTTGGGTGAGTGAGTGTCAAGTCCCCACTTTTGAAGGACTGGCAGACCTTTTGGTGAGGGAACAAGCTCTCAGCACTTTGCCTGAGGACATGAGGATCTGGTTGGCAGACTAAGAGTGTAACTTTGCAAATGATTTGGGGAGAAAAGGGGATCTTTACTTGGCAAGCAAGGTACCACTGCATAAGAAAGAGATACCCAGTGCTGCCCATGGGCAAAAGGGAGCTCATGGGAGGCAACCTAAACCATTCCAACAGAGTTCACTAGTGACACAGGAAGCCACTAGTACAAAGACACTGTCAGGATCAGGGATGAGATGTTTCAAATATATTTAGAGAGGGCCATGTAGCGAACAAATGTCCACTGAAGCAAAGTGAGAAACAAAAGGTGAGGGTGCCAGCAAGTGAGAATAAAGACTGCCAGTGTTAAGTTGTCTGGAAGCAACAGAGGTGCCAAACTATCAACAAAATGTGTCCTATCTTAGTGGATGAAAGACAGGCCACTGCTAAGAGAAACACAGCTTCTGCTATAACCATTGTTAGGCCTGCAGTGGTTAAGGAGGAGCAGTACTTGCTTGGCAGTCCACACCAGTCAGAGTTTTAGGTGGGACCCCATTCCAAATACCTTTGGCCAGGGTTCATCTTGACTGGAAGGGTGGAAAAGGCAACAAGCAGATAGGTGTGTTTGAGGATATTCTTGAAGATGTCTTAACAGGGAATGATTTTGATCATGTAGTACCTTGTGTGTATGCAGTTTAATGCAATCAAGCTTGGAGACAGGCACATAGGTCTGGTAGCCTAGAAGAGACCCAGACAGATCCTATGCCTAAAGTTGGGGCTGGTGATGTGTTTACTTCAGGGAGGGAGCTACCTTGTAGCAGTGAGCCTGAAGATGATCCACAACTGCTGGTAGGTACTGGTGTTCTTGTGGACATGGTGATTACAAGAACAGAGGTGAGTGGTAGTACTCAGGCTGACAGTGAGGCACCATTGTCAGAAAGTACTAGACTTCTTGTGGAAGGGGAGCTGGGAGAGGTTGCAAAGACTGAGTTGAGACAGGCTCAGCTTTTGGATCCCACTTTATGAGGCTTGAGAGAGGTACCTAAGGAATCACCTGATGCTCATGGAAAAGGGGAATCTGTAACTGCAACAAAAGGTTACTATACAGACAGTGAACCCCTGAGGGTAAGGTGATATGACAGTTGGTAGAGCCCAGAGCCTACCATCTGGCACCTCTAGCCATAGCTCATGACTTTCCTTTTGCAGACAAAAAAGGGTTACTGTACAGAGAGTGGACACAGAAGGGAGAGCTAGATGGTGAGGTAATATGGCAGTTAGTAGACCCCAGAGCCTACCATCTAACACTTCTAGCTATAGCCCATGACATTAATTTTGCAGGTCATATGGGCATAAAACATACCAAGAGACACATTATGCAAAACTTTTTATTGGCCTGAGATTTCAGAGGATGCAGCAGTGCCAAATGGTAGGAAAGAGGGAGGGACATAAGTTGTACCATGTTAACATGATGAAACCATATCATGATAGGGAGGCCCTGATGCTGAGTATTTGCAGTGGATGACAGGTGGAGTCTGAGGGGGATCTGGTAATTTATCTCTGTCTCCTCAGTGAGGCTTACATGAACACTTCTGTGGAAGAGGTAGCAATATCTCAGTGGCTATCCCCTATTCATGTTAAAGAAATATGAACAGTGTTACAGGAGTGTGGGGGCAGGTTCACTGGAAACCTGGGTGCACCCACCTACTGCAGCACCATGTGGATACAGGACCCCAAAGGCCTATTAAGCAAGCTCTTTATAGGGTGCCTGAGTGAATCAAACAGACTTCAAAGGAGGAGATAAAGGAGATGTTGGAGCTGGGGGTAATCCAGGAGTCCAGTAGTCCTTGGGCTTCCCCATTAGTATTGGGACCGAATAAAGATGGCAGTGTAAGATTCGGCAGTCCTTGGGCTTCCCTAGTAGTATTGGTACCAAAGAAAAATGGAAATGTAAGAGTCTGCATAGACTACAGAAAGCTAAACAGTTATACAGAGTTAAATGTGTACCCCATGCCTAGAACAGATGAAGCTTTAGAACAGTTGTGTGGGGCTAAGTTTCTGACCACTATTGCTCTGACCAAGGGATACTGACAGATGCCCTTGACTCCCATCACTAGAGAGAGGTCAGCTTTTGTAACACCTTTTGGATTATATGATTTACAAGGCTGCCCTTTGGGAGGAAGAATGCCTCAGCAACCTCCCAGAGGTTGGTAGATCATATATTAGTGGAGCAGGAGACTAAACTCTCACTTATTTGTACAATATTGCCATTTACAGCCATGCCTGGCAAGAGCACCTTCAACATGTCAGGGAGGTCTTAGGTAGATTAAAAGGGGCAGGGTTGA
Organism: Protopterus annectens; assembly: GCF_019279795.1. NCBI lineage: Eukaryota > Metazoa > Chordata > Ceratodontiformes > Protopteridae > Protopterus > Protopterus annectens. The sequence goes on along the minus strand of NC_056740.1, from coordinate 168,427,171 downwards.
ATATTAATGCTTGTAAGTGTCAGGTGGTTATGGCAGAGGTCTCCTACCTAGGACATAGAGAAGGGAGTGGTAAGATAATACCAGAACCGGGTAAAGTGGATGTTATTCAAATGTGGCCTGTCCCTGTTACAAAAAAGCAGGTGAGAGCACTCCTAGAGATGGTAGGGGGGGGGGGGCTATAGACAATTTGTGCCCAACTATAGTACAATAGCTGCACTCCTTACTGACCTAACAAGGGAAAACAAACCTGATAAAGTAGTGTGGATCAGAGATTGTCATCAGGTACTCCAAAAGCGTAAAGAAGCTTTAGGAGGAACCCCCATATTAGCCAGTCCAGATTTCAGTAATGCCAATATAGATGAATTCTCAAGACAGGGCATAGGTTGATGAGTTCTCAGACAGCCCCATTTTTCTCAAGTGACAATTTTCCAGGGTTTCTTAAAAATCTAGCTCGAGTCTTCAAAGGAGGGAGAAATGTGAGGATATTAGATATTGTTATCTGCACTAGCATGACTGGCTGAAGTTTTGTAAGTAATTGTCAATAATTGTAATTTGCCCTGTGTTACATATGCCAGCATGACTAGATATAATTTTGTAAATACGTTTATGTCTTTTGATTGTCACCCTGATTTATGCAAGATGTTTGAATATCAACCAGTGTTATTCTGGCTGACCAAATGTACATGCTCTTTATAATGAGATTTCTGAATGCATGTTATGCCAGAGTCAGCTAACCTAAATTTGATATCATTGTGTGTCAGAGCTGGGAGAACTGAATCTTCACTGCAGCTGTTTGTTTAATTTTCAAAGTCTGATATGAGAGTAGAATTCTCATGACAGCTTCCTGTTACTTTTGAAAAAGATCTGCTATAAAAAGTAGGTTCTAAGTCAGTTGTTCAGTTTATCGTTCAGTTGTTTCCAGAGCTGTTCAGCAGTAGTAGCCCAGTTGTTTCCAGAAGAGTAGTTGTTCCAGTCGCTGAGGACAGACAACAGCATGGAGTATAGACATAATTTCTCATCTTACCTTGCACAAATAAGAGTATAATCTTGCCTTGCTGAAGTATTTAGATTAGATAGGGACAGTTAATCTTCAGATAGTCAGGGAAATATAGCTAGATAGTTATAGGTTTTCTAGAATCAATGTGAGCTCTATCCTACTGTATTATTTTCATATTTCCTGTTTGTGAAACTCTGATGTTTATTGGAATCAGTTATTCAGTATTTACATGTTTTAAATCCTTTTATTTATTATTAAATGTTTTACTACCTCTCATTGTGGCTGGTTATTTAGTTAATATTTTTACTAACTTGAGAGTGTTTATGCTTATTGTGATAACACCCGGGCCACTCCAAAAAGCCTTACTATTTGGAATACATGCTAACATTTGTTTCATTATCTATTTTACCCAATATAATTTAACACCACTTTTGAAGGGTATTGTGGTATTTGACTAGTGGCAGCCATTATCTTGCAATTTGGGCAAAGAAACACAGCAAGTAAATCTGTGTCAATCTTTCCCAAGAGTGTGTGTATGTATGAATATCAAATATTTAAGAGTGAATGTGTCAGATACCTAGAAGTGGGACTCAGTGTTCTGCAGTGGTTAGTGTAGAAACTCATTTGAGGACCTGGAGTGAAGCATATAGTCCAGTCCCAGGTTTGAAGCCTGTTTCTGGTGTACTCTTAGGGGAAATTGTGTATTTCTATCCCTGCTTTTAGTGACACTCTCTTACCAGAGACAGTGGTGAGGATTGAGACTCCTTAGTTACTGCCCCGGGGCGAATAGGGCTCTTATTATTATTATTATTATTATTATTATTATTATTATTATTATAATAATTATTATTATTATTATAATTATCCCCAAAAAGTAAAATGGCACATTTACCATTGAGAAATCTTATACCTTTGGTTTTTATCCATTCATATAAGTAATCCAAGTAAGACTGCAACAGATACCAGTCATTATTATTAGTTACTGCCCACCGTATCTTAATATTGTCAGCAAATTTACAAAACCATACAGAGTTAGATTTTGGACATCCTGACATCACTCCACAAAAGAGTGCCTCAAAGACTGAACCCCGAGGCTCTCTCCTGGCCATTAATCTATGCTTGGAGTAGGAATTTTTAATTCTCAGTCTGTAGGTTCCACCCCATAGCCATTTGGATACCCATTTAGCTACATAGCCAGAGATATTGGTTCTCATTAAAGTCCTTATAACTGTTTCATGGAAGATGGAGTCAAAAGCCTTAGGCAGATCCAAAAATACATCACCAGCAGAGTTATCCAATGAGCTAACAATCTGCTCATAAAAACTTGGCAGATTAGTAACATATGATCTCCCTGAAAGAAATCCATTTTGATATATATCACAGCTAAAATAATTTTCTTACAGAAAAGCCACATTGTCCTCTCAAAGCACTTATCAAGTCAAACTAATAGGTTGATAGTTCTCTATCATATATCCTAGTTTCCTTTTCAGAATGAGGAATATTATAGTTTATTTCCACACTTCAGGAACAAATGTTTCCTTGAATAATTTTTGGAACAAATAAGTTAAACATGGAATCAACTTTACCAATATTCTTTTTAAGAAATATCTATTAAGACCATTAGGTCCCACTGCTGAAATTTGATTTATTTTAGATAAAGCTTCCTTTAAATTTTCTTTATTCATATTGGCACAATTACCACTAACTAGTATAGGTAAATCATTTCCAAAGATCCATTGGGAGTAATTACTAAATAAACCATCTGCAAACAAATTCATTAATACATCTGAATCAGTGATTGTTTGAGACCCATCTTTCAATGCTATACTGGAAGAGTCATCTAGACTATAATGTCTTAAATGTTTAAATATACTTTTGCTATTATCCTTCAGACTACCTTATAATTAGATCCTACTATTTTAATAGTTATGAGATAATTTTTTTTTGAATTTGTTATAGTTGTTCTTATCTGAAACTGTAGGAGAATTTTTACATCCTCTCCACAAACTTATATTTTTATTCTTAGTTTAAATAACTTTAAACTCCACCAGGGACATCTTTCATCCTTACAGGATGTTTTACTTTAACTGGGACATGACAGTCTACTGAATTATTAACAAAATTGTAAATACCACCCCAGTTCTCACTTATATCTTTATTTTCAAAGCTAGCATACCAGTCCCAAGTTTCAATAGCCTCCTTAATTGACAAAGTCTGACTGATAAACTTTTATCACTGTTCCATAATGTTTTACCATTGTAAGACATGTGAAAGAAACCTTAAATCTTACACTTAAATGGCCAGAGCTTCCCATCTCAGGACCTGTATTACAACCATCCAGAATGAATCTCTTAGAGATCCAAACAAATTCCAACAAGTTGGTTCTTCTAGTTGCCTCATTCATTATTTGAATATAACCATTTGTCAAACTTTCAGTTGTCAAACAGTTTAAGCCTTTGATGATGTAGCAGGACCTACCCAGTCTACATTAGGAGTATTTAGGTCTCCAGCAATTAAATCTACCTTATCCAGAAAACTCTTCCTAATAAGATATAAAGGTTAAAAATAAAAAAACAAATGTCCCAACCAAACATTTATTCACCACAGTTTTAGCGCTTTCATTCCAAAACACAGGAACGTCATTAGAAACTGTACTAGAGTAACTTCCTTCCTTTTTAAAAATTCAGAAAGAGGCTCCATGCCTGGACCAGCAATATTTAAAGAAACACACACTCTTAAATACACATTTAAAAGTAGCTCTAGAAGTACACACTTAAAAATACTTACATAAAATGTGTTGCATAAAATAAACATATGTCAATAAATGTTCCTTCAAATAATTAATCCATAAAAATATATATAGTTAAAAGCTTTCATAAAAATCAAATGAAAAAAAAGTTGGTGAATGTCATAAAAAATTCTGTCATAAAATATACATATAAAAGTATTGAAAATTACAAATGTCCTTGACCTTGCCTCATTAAGACAGGCAATTAGATTTGATTTAAAAAATATGCTTAATAGATACCTCTTTCTTTTTATTTTTAAGTTTACATAGTACACTGTTTTGTGGTTTATTTTATCAAGATCGAAATGTTGCTCATCTATCGCCTTTACTACGAGATCTGTAAAATTTTACTATATCCATTTTAGTTCTACAGACATCAGTACTCACCGTGAAAAGTTTGGAGACTATGTCATTAAATTATGTACTGTTTCAGAAACACCACAAACTCCGTACCACAAAAATGGAAGGAAACGGCACCAACCACGAACGACAGGCTCCTTCAGCCAGAATCCACAAGCACAGGGTAGTCAGCAAGCCAGAGTCCAACAACGAACTGCACCAATATTTTGAAATAAAACTTTATTCCACAAAACAGATTACGTAACATTTTTTTGTGTATGTATATATTGAGCTATAAAATCATCATTTATTTTAAAAGTTATTCAACCATTTTTTGTATGTAAACAGTGTTGTGTCATATTAGTACTGTGAAAACTAAATCATAAATAACAACCGAGACAAGGAAACCTATGTAACAACAACTAACAAACAACAAAGGAACTTTTAACAAAGGACCTTATGGCAAGGAACTACTTGTAAGGGCTTATCTTTACCTAAATTTCTATTAGTGGCATACTTAATTCACATCCTACTTAGTAACTAGTATGTGATTTATCAAATCTCTAACTTTATAGTTTATTAACCTATAGTTGTACTATATCCTTAAGAAAGTTTTGGACATACACATGTATCCCTTAATATCTGATGTTTGATTACCTAAGTAAACTTTTTAATTTATTATGCAAGTAATCGAACAAATCTCGTTTAATCCCGGGTCCCTACAGGATGTCAAACGAAGTTGCCACTCCAATTCTTTCTTTTCGAGGTGCAACCTCAACATATTCTCATTGGTCAAATTCAAAGGGTTTATTTGAACTTGGTCTATAACCATAAATTTAAAGGTATGTCCTACATTGATATTACAATGTCTTGCCAAAGCGTTTTCTTCTTTATTTTTCCTGATGGCATAAGTGTGCTCATATATTCGATCTCTAAGACGTCTGTCCGTTTTCCCCACATAAAATGACGGACATTTTTCACATTGGGCCAAATACACCACTCTCTTACTGTTACAATTGTAATTACCTTTTATAGAGTAAGTTTCTTTCTTAATAGTAAATGTACTTGCAGACATTATGTAACTGCAGTACCTACATGAGCCACACTTCTTGGTACCACCCTTTCCTTTCGTGATATGTACTTTGTTTTCTAACAGTTGTTTCAAGTTCTTACCTCTTCTATATGTAATAACAGGTCCATCCTTTAAGGTTTTTGCTAGTTCCCTGTCTAATGACAAACTAGACCAATATTTCCTAACTGTTTAACAGATCTGACTTGCTTCTGGACAATATGTGAAGATAAATGCTGTATTATAATTCTTGTCATTATCTCCTATTGTTCCCACCTGTAACTCTGGTCCAGAATGATTTTCTGCGTTGACCTCCTCTAGTTCAGTATTACCACTACTAACCACATCCTGCTGTTGAAATGCAATAGTTAAAATTGCTTTGTAAACACCTTTTTCCCTTTTTTTCTATGACTTCCTTAAAAATCCCTTCCAAAAAGCTGGTTGGGTAACCTCTATGTGAAAACATTAAATGTAAGTTGTCACATTCTGTATCAAAGTCTTGGTCTAAGGTAGTCATTTTAGCTGCCCTCACAAGTTGCCCCTGGAACTGGAAAAAACAACTCGGGACAAGGAGATGGAACAATTAAAGAAAACCGAACATTGCCCCTTAACGAACAACTAGGGGAACGCAATAAGGGGAACATGAGGATATCGGATGATGCCTTTGACACTGGAAACTGGCTCAGTAAGGAACTTACTTTTGACGGAGAACAGAACATCGGCATAGACGAAAATGATGCAGTAAGTACATCTAGTCTAACAGACAAGTTAAGAATGTTTGATGTGAACTTATTCAAAATGAAAAAGGCACAATTAGAATTAAACTATTTAAACAAGTGCATCAAAGAAAGTATAGTACCAAAGGGGCTCAGACTTTTTTCTTACCCGAATGGGCTAGAATTCGGGTCAGACTTTTTCAACGAGCTGACAGGGTTATACAACAAACATGGATTGGAAATCTTGAGGTGTATGACTAAACACTATCAAATAACCCTGGATGCATTGATAAAAGAAACTACTGCTTTAGAAAAGGACATTAAAAGTGACTTAAACTTTCATAGATATGAGTATGAGTTTGAAAGAACAATCACAAGTATTGCACAACAAATGGTAAAATTGAAAACCGTTAAACTTAAAAAACTCAACAGAGATTTGAAAGCCTATAGGGAGGGGTCAGGTTTCCCAAAACCGCCAAGTACACAAAACAAAAACAAAAATGGGAAACTAAAGAATCATTCTCACCCCAACAAACCTTATGACTCGGGAAGACATAACTTAAGGGACAATGACCAGAACCACATTGAGAATACTCAAAATTTGGACTTGGACTTTGAGGTTACTGGAAATGACTGTGTAACAGAGGAAGAACATGTTCAAGATGGAAACTTTAATAGAGGGGACAACACAGACTGGCATCTAGAAGAACATTACCAACAGCCCCAACAACAACAACAAAAAAACTACAGGGGGGGGGCAGTTTGGAGACCACAACCGGGCAATGGACAGAGGAGACAGTACAATACCAGGAGCATGAACAAACAGTGGGACTGACACTATTAGAGACTATAACAAATGAAACTGGGGATTTCACGATATATAATTATACTGGATGTCACACTGACAAAAATTTAGTTGAACTTTTTGCTAAGGGGTTAACCTTTGTGCCAACAAAGGGTTGTAATATAGTAGAACTTTTAATTGATTTCAAGATGTTCATGCGGAAATTGAATTTGAACATAATGTTTGGTAGTGTTAACAATAACATCATAAATGAGTTACATGTGGCTAGTAGCTTTAATCCGCCACAGAATCCTTTACTATGTATGTATGAACACTTATGTGAAAACGAGTTCAGAAACATAGTAAGAAGACATCAAAGAAACCAAAATACAAACATCACGAAGGAAGAAAATAGTCTTCTTCTTTCCCTTAGGAGTTTACCAATAAGACTTATGAAACCTGATAAAGGAGGAGGTCTTGTAGTATACAATGTAGACTATTCTAGATCAATGCTAACTTTGTTAGAGAAAGATACTTATGAGAACTCCAGTAGAAATGAAGTAAACCAGGCTCATTACAACATAAGATCAATAATTAACGATTTATACCTGGAAGGATTAATTAGTGCAGAACAAAACCATTACCTAACCATCCCAGCTCCAAGGATCCCAAAAACTTTTGGTATCCCTAAACTCCACAAAAATCTGAGAAACCCACCTTTTCGTACCTTGGTAGATGCAAGGCAGTCGATAACATACCCTTGTGCTAAATTTGTAGACGCACTTTTGAAAAAATATGTGGGAACTCAAGAACAAATCCTAAAAGATTCCTGGTCCCTTTTGGGGGACTTGCAGGATATACCATTTGACCCGTTACTTAATTTTTTGACCATAGACATTTGTGACTTGTACACTTGTATACCGCAAGATTTGGGGATCAAATGGGTAGTGGAGTTTATAAAGTCAAAAGGAGCTACACAAAATGAATGCAGGATGGTAGAGAAACTACTGGATTGTACACTCAAAAACAATTTTGTTTCCTTCGAAGATAGGTTGTTCGTGCAAAAGTCTGGTGTAGCAATGGGGTCCCCAGTAGGAAGTAGTTTTGCAAATCTGGTATTAGCACATTGGGAAACCACTTATGTGTTAAATCAACCTTGGAGTTCTGACATTTATATGTATAAGAGGTTTCTGGACAATATTTTTATTCTAACTAAAGGACAAGAAAAGGAAGCAACAGAGTTAGTTGACCAACTTACAGCTACCACAACCTTCTTGAAGTTTACAATGAATTTTGATAAAATGAAGGTAAACTTTTTGGATATTGAGTTAAACAAAACTATACATGGTTATGTATCTAAAATACATAGAAAGGAAACTTTTTCAAACACCTATCTCCATTTTTCTAGCCAACACCCCCTTCACCAAAAGAAATCAGTGGTGAAGGGGCAACTTGTGAGGGCAGCTAAAATGACTACCTTAGACCAAGACTTTGATACAGAATGTGACAACTTACATTTAATGTTTTCACATAGAGGTTACCCAACCAGCTTTTTGGAAGGGATTTTTAAGGAAGTCATAGAAAAAAGGGAAAAAGGTGTTTACAAAGCAATTTTAACTATTGCATTTCAACAGCAGGATGTGGTTAGTAGTGGTAATACTGAACTAGAGGAGGTCAACACAGAAAATCATTCTGGACCAGAGTTACAGGTGGGAACAATAGGAGATAATGACAAGAATTATGATACAGCATTTATCTTCACATATTGTCCAGAAGCAAGTCAGATCTGTTACACAGTTAGGAAATATTGGTCTAGTTTGTCATTAGACAGGGAACTAGCAAAAACCTTAAAGGATGGACCTGTTATTACATATAGAAGAGGTAAGAACTTGAAACAACTGTTTGAAAACAAAGTACATATCACGAAAGGAAAGGGTGGTACCAAGAAGTGTGGCTCATGTAGGTACTGCAGTTACATAATGTCTGCAAGTACATTTACTATTAAGAAAGAAACTTACTCTATAAAAGGTAATTACAATTGTAACAGTAAGAGAGTGGTGTATTTGGCCCAATGTGAAAAATGTCCGTCATTTTATGTGGGGAAAACGGACAGACGTCTTAGAGATCGAATATATGAGCACACTTATGCCATCAGGAAAAATAAAGAAGAAAACGCTTTGGCAAGACATTGTAATATCAATGTAGGACATACCTTTAAATTTATGGTTATAGACCAAGTACAAATAAACCCTTTGAATTTGACCAATGAGAATATGTTGAGGTTGCACCTCGAAAAGAAAGAATTGGAGTGGCAACTTCGTTTGACATCCTGTAGGGACCCGGGGTTAAACGAGATTTGTTCGATTACTTGCATACTAAAATTAAAAAGTTTACTTAGGTAATCAAACATCAGATATTAAGGGATACATGTGTATGTCCAAAACTTTCTTAAGGATATAGTACAACTATAGGTTAATAAACTATAAAGTTAGAGATTTGATAAATCACATACTAGTTACTAAGTAGGATGTGAATTAAGTATGCCACTAATAGAAATTTAGGTAAAGATAAGCCCTTACAAGTAGTTCCTTGCCATAATGTCCTTTGTTAAAAGTTCCTTTGTTGTTTGTTAGTTGTTACATAGGTTTCCTTGTCTCGGTTGTTATTTATGATTTAGTTTTCACAGTACTAATATGACACAACACTGTTTACATACAAAAAATGGTTGAATAACTTTTAAAATAAATGATGATTTTATAGCTCAATATATACATACACAAAAAAATGTTACGTAATCTGTTTTGTGGAATAAAGTTTTATTTCAAAATATTGGTGCAGTTCGTTGTTGGACTCTGGCTTGCTGGCTACCCTGTGCTTGTGGATTCTGGCTGAAGGAGCCTGTCGTTCGTGGTTGGGGCCGTTTCCTTCCATTTTCATTAAATTATGTGACAGAATCATACTTGCTAGTTACATAGGTAGACACCCCACCTCCTCTCCTACCTGTTCTAAAGCTGTGATGACCACAGAAATCTGGTATTACTATTGGTTTGTTACTGCAACTAGACCAAGTTCTGTAATCAATAACGCATCAGTCCTATCAGCTATACAAACCTCTAAATCCTCTAATGTATTATTTAAACAGAAGACATTTCAAACCTGCCTTATTATTATCAGTTACAATCAATGACTTGACTCTAAAAAAGTTAATTAATTTAGTCAACAGAGTGCAAAGCGCCCTATTGCCTAAATTACTTAAGAGAAACTTGTCCTTACTAAAGAATTTACTTTTTTCATCAAACATTTCCCAAAGATGGATTACTTGAACAGAATTATGTAAAGAATTGCATTTATCCAATTTGTGAAAAACCTTGCTTGTCATCTAATTTCACCCTAAAATGTGGAATTGGAAGAAGATCACTGAAAAACAACTTAAATTTGAAATGTTTATTTAAATAAATAAAGTTACTTATAGCTACTTGGAATGCATCACCATTAGTTCTTCCCACATCGGTACATCCACACACAACAATAACAAGGTTGCATCTCATTCCTTTTGTAAGTAGGTAGTTGATACTATATTTTATATCTGACATATTGCTTAACACATAAAGATGAAACGGTGACATGTTTAAGTTCCTACAATATTAAATGTATGTTTAGCAACCTGATACACTTAAGGGGGAATTACAAAGCCTTTATCAGCTATGATTTTTTTATCAAGTGTTGGCCTTTCATCATCATCACCTTCTTCTTGTTCTTTCCTAGGTGTAGAATCAGATAACAAACTGTACTCAGATATCTTTTCAGTATTTTTGTCTAACTGTCCATACATTTTAACAAAAAAGATTATCTATGCATCATACTCTGATGAGGGCAAACGTACAATCAGTATTAGCAGATAGAAGTTAAGTTGGTGACAGGTTGCACTGCCTTGCTGTGTTGCTAAACTGTCAGGAAACAGCTTGCAATACTGATAACATCACAGTGGGGAAGCCAATGAAAGACACATAGGCAGACAGTTGCAAAACAGAATGACGTTCAGACCTTTTAGCTATATTTGCAAATACAAAACATACAAAGAGCTAAAAGGAATAATGCACAACTCTGCCTTACTGCATGATGTTCTTCGCCTTTCACTTAGTGAACAAGTTGACTCTCGGCCGTTAGGCTAAGATCAAGTGCAGTTGGTATAATGGTTAAGGTGCTTATCTCACAGAAAGAATGCACAGGATTTGATTCTGACTTTTGAAAGGGAAATTGCCTGGGCTTAAAATGGCCCACAAGGGCAGCTAGCCTAGTACTTACCTATGAAAGCACTATCTGTTCTTAGTTTAAAAATTGTATCATATCATGATTTTCTTCACACCGAAAATGGTACATCCCTTTTTCCTTTTATGACAGCATGCATTCATATATAGTGACTACTAGCTACATACACTAAAACATCGTATCGTACCACATAAGTGTCATTCTACCTTCTAAGTTTGAGCTGCTGCTGTTTTCTCTGCTAACTTAATTTACAGTGTTCAATGCATGAATATATTTTGATTCATTTAAAGGATACAAAATGAGATGAGCATAAGGTACAATTAACATATGGGCAATACTGATGCAAACAATGTAGACAAAAACACTTTGTATGTCATCTAGTTAACTACTGTCACAAGTAGTGTAAAACAGTCATTGACAACCTACAATGGGGCATGCCATACCCAAGGAATCATTTTTGAAAAAAATTAGTTTTTAACTGGTAATTAATCTATCCAAATATCAATTAACTAATGTTGAAATGAAATGACAGTTTTGAATCGTGGCTTATCCTTTGTCCCTTCTCAGGGAATGGACATCAGTGCTTTAATTGTAGAGTTAAAACTCTTTACTAGGAGTTTGAATTTAGACTTATATTTTGAGAATAATAGTGAGAATAGAGCACCTATTAATGTGTTTACGAAACCCTCCACATTTGTGCCGGAGTTACACCCACTTGTAGATAGTTTTGAGAGGGTTTGCATTAATGATTTTTATAATTTATATTCAAGAGAGACATTTAAATCTAAATTTTATAATTTAAATTCACTAGAAAGGACAGCACTTAGGTCTCTCCAGGACAATAATCAAATTATAATTAGACCCGCAGATAAAGGTTGAGCAATTGTAGTGTTGGATGTAAATTACTACCACACAACGATGTGCTCCATGCTTGCAGATACAGCAACATATAGGGTTATGAATAGTTTAGAATTAAATAAGATTATTGGCAATGTACATGCAGAACTTTATGAGTTATTGATGTGTAATTCTATAGATGCTAGTCTCTATAAATATTTTCTTGTTGAGAAAACTCTAGTGCCTGTGATTAGAGGTTTACCGAAGGTACATAAAACATTGACTAATCTTCTGTTTAGACCAATTGTTTCTGGGAGACACTGGCTTACTGAGAGTATCTCCATATATATTGAAAAACAACTTAGACCTGTGGTAGATTCTACAGGTTCAATTCTAACAGACACTCAATATTTTTTAGAGTCGTTGGCGAGTGACGTTGAGAGTGTTGAACTCACTGATGAAGATTACATGGTTACTTTGGATGTTCAATCCCTCTTCACTAGCATACCGAATGACATAGGCATAGATTTTTTGAGGCTATTCCTTTTAGGTAAGGGTTTCAGCAACAGTAAAATCATGAGGATAACTACTTTAATGGAGTTAGTGTTGGAAAATAATGTGTTTATTTATGACAGCAAATATTATTTACAGATCATGGGTGTAGCGATGGGCACGTCATGTGCTAACTCATATGCTAACTTGGTATTAGCGTATTGGGAATCTACATATATTTTTTCAAACACTATGTACTCCAGTTATATTAAACATTATAAATGCTTTGTAAATTATCTTTTTTTCGTCTAGAGCAGTGATTTGTTGACCCTCAATGAGTTTTTGACTCACATTAACAACACCACTACATTTTTGAAATTAACTGGTGAATGGTCTAGAGATTGTATAGACTTTTTAGACGTGACCCTTAAGAAGAGGGAGGGCAGGTTAGAAACTGAGATATATAGGAAGCCGTGCAAGAAAAATGCATATTTACATCGTGATAGTATGCACCCACCTCATATACATAAGAACATTATAAGGAATCAAGTTATGAGGTGTTCTCATTTGACAAGTGAAAACAGGAGTTTTGAAACAATATTAGTTAATCTACATGATGACTTTAAGAATAGGGGATATCATGATAGTGACTTGTTAGCTTTGCAACATGTTGATCGCAATGGGAAGGCACAACCATACATCAATAAGTGTTTCACTACTAACTCTGAACAAGTCAGACCTCCCATATGTAAAAAAAGGATGGTCATTACTTATACTGATAAAAACAAGATGATTACAGATGTCATCAGGAAGAACTGGGGGATTTTGTTATTAGATGACAGACTCAAGACGCTCATAGGCACTTACCCGGGTTTCTCTTATAAGAAAACTAGAAGTTTGAAAGATATGTTGTGTTATGTGAAACAGAGGGATAGTCGACCTACGTCAGTTAGAGTAGGTACTTTCCTGTGCCGTAGTTGTAATCATTGTTCTTTTGTATCAAGTAGAGCCACGTTTGAACATCCAGACACTAAGAAGGTTTATAAATTCAATCACTATGCAGACTGCAAGACACGCAATATAATATATCTTGCTATATGTCGCATATCTAATATGTTTTACGTAGTGAAGACCAACAGGACACTTCGTGAGAGGATCAGGGAGCATTTGTATGCCATCAATAAAGAAAATGAGAACAATGCTTTAGCGAGACATGTATTGTGTGAAGGTACCAGACATAACTTTGAATTTTTAGTATTAGAATTGATATATACATCTATGAGGCTAGGGAACATTAGCAATTTCACAGAGAAGGAGGAGAATAAGTGGATCATCAGACTGCAAGCAGATGCTGGACACGGCCTTAATGAAAGTGTTACTATAAAACCTTTCCTTAGGGACCGTGCACTTAAACATCATTAATGTTTCAATATTTTTGTAGGTATATTTTTGTAGGTATAATCATTTATATACATATTTTTGTAGGCATAATCTTTTATATATATATTGTTATATATATTTTTATATGTTTTTATTTTTATATTTTTTTATATTTTTTATAAATATAATATATATCTTTATGAATACAATATATTTTTGCTAGCATGTTTTTTCTATCACTATTTCCATTTTTAGTAAGTTATACATTTATTTTTGGAGTGTTTTGCACTTTTGCACTTTTGATTGTGAGCCTGCAGTCATTGGTCCATGTGATCATGCTTTTGACTATTTTATTGAGTTTGTTTGCTAAGTTTTATTCAAGTCTGATGAAGCGTCCTTTGTAGACGTGAAAGCGCTTACTGTTCGGATTAAAGGATTTATTGTTCAACAAATTGCCATTTTTTCACTTTCTTATAGACTGGTTGCCTTCGATAGCTGTGGAGTACCTGCACCTTTGTTTTATAGTACTGTTAAGTAAGCAACCTTTCCTCCATTACAATGTGCATCAGCTTAAACCTAACCTGTTAGCCTTAGTCATTTCAGGCAATAATGGAAAATCATCTATTACACTTAGTAACAGAGGTTTGTCTTGACATTTTTCATTGTTTCTGTGTAGTCTATATAGCAAGCCTCACCACAGTTGTGTTTAGCTTCATAAAGCAGTTCTTCCAAATGCTGAATAGAGAAAGTGAAAACAGTACAAGTATGCGCATTTAGGTAAGGGGATCATTTTAATACTGAACTGACATAAGTTTCACACCTCCCAGATGATGTCACACCATAGTGTTGTGATCTAACTGTGGTACCTTACCGTTATTTGTAGTAAACCTCAGCTACCACCTTTCTACCCAATTACTCAGTCTTTCTAAGTCTGTGAAGACTACAGGACCTAGAACATAATTCTTCTTGTACTCCATTAATCATGTCACTACTTTTGCACACTATGCCCCTTACCACAACCCTCTGCAGCCTAGTATTCAGCCATGAAAGTATGAGGTTTCTTAGTGCTGGTCCCATCACCAAAGCATCCAGTTTTCCAATCAGCATCATGTGTGCAAAAAAGTCAAAGGCAATATTGAACTCCAGGTAGGATACATCCATTGGCATTCCCCTGTCAAATTCATCAGTAACCTATCATCTACTCAGTTAAAGTGTGATTTTAATTTCCTTCTGGATATGAATCCCCATGTTGATGGCTGACCAGCAAAGCAGACAGTGTTGTCCTCCATAAATGGTATAACTTTTGCCCTTAGCATTTTCCTATGCCCTTCCCAACAGTGTTGCTAAGGTACAGACCTGGCTCTTGTGCAGATTTCTTCAGTTTCTATTCAGTTTCTACCATTGGAGAAGGGCATCCCCACTGGTGTCTTTGAGTTTTCTGGCACTTCTCCAATATCCAGTGATCTGTTGCAGATGTCTGTCAGGGTTTTTTTTGACAACACACCGACCATGCTTATGGGGACACTGTAAGGCAGTCCATGTCTGCTTTCTCTGCCATAAGAGCAGCTACTTATGTCTGAACATCTTCCCTTTCAGTTGTTAAGTTTATCCACTGTTCACCCCATTCCGCCCAGCTTTCCTCCCACCACAGCATGCTACCCTTTATATCACAATGCTATTATTGCCTAGTACATTTAGAAAACTGGATGGCATTGTGCTTTTTAGATCAATAAAGCTGAATATCATTTTGATACTTGTCTGTACTGACTCAGCACCATAAATTGGGTTTGGGGGTCACATTTACAAACTACCATGCAGATAGGCTGTTTTACTGCCATGTCAAGTGGATGTCCTAATGGGGAAATATCACAAAAATTGTCTGATTGAAAAATCATTATGTAATACCACGCAAAGTGTCAGTAACCTCTACATTTGTCATTTTAGCTCCTCTCCATAGCTGAGATTATTGTGGTCCATAAATTCTGCAGCATCCATCTGGCTGTGCCAGCGTCTGCTTTGAGCTTTTTCTCTGCAAAACAGCCCCCCTCCTCCAACATGCTGATTCATAAGCAGCAAACAATTCACACGTCCCTAAAATTGGTGTCATTGGCATGACTGGTACTTTCTATGGCATGAGTGTGGCTATGCCGGAGTCTATTTTATAGGTTCATAGGTTCATACTAGGCTATCTGCCCTAGGGCATTTATAAGCCTAGCCAGAGTGTGTTTGGCTTTCGCCACCCATTTTAAATTAATTTTGCTATGCCCTTTTTCGAGGTTAGTATACTGTGCCTCTGTCTAACAGTGACACAGAAGTGATACCCGGGGTAAACCTACGATCTCCCATCCACTCATCAAGATTTCTCTTGAAGAGAGTCAGTGGGGGACTCTGCCTAACCTGGACTGGGATTTTATTCCAGAGTGAAGGGAGCCTCTGGGTTATGAATCTGTCCATCCAGCATGTCCTATTTATTTCAGTGCTGAGGTTCAAGTCTCTCGAGTGCGTAGCTCGATGGGATTTGGATTTTCTGAGGTGCAGCATGTCCATTAATTCCGGGTTGGACATGGCTTTATACATCAGGCACAGATCGCCTCTGAGCAGGCGGTATGCCACTGAGTAGAGCTGGAGTTTCTTTAACCGGGCAGCATATGGCATCTGTTTGAGCCCTTTGATCCTCATGGTGAGGTACTTTTGGGGTCTTTCCAGGTGCTGCAGGTGTCTGGTAAGGTACATCCCAAAAGGGGCATTGTACTCAATTATGGGCCTGATGAGGGATGAGTAAAGAGGCACGATGACCTCCCTGATCTAGATGTGAATCCCTTCATGATTAGGTGGGCTATATAAAATGTTTTTCTAACCACTTTGGCCATGTGGTTGTCAAATGAGAGATTGCTATCAACTTGGGTCCCCAGCTCCCTAATTACTTCTTCTGTACTTAATGGATTACCACCTATGTGGTAATTTGTGGGCACTTTGTTTTTGCCAAAGGGGATGACTATACACTTTTTGGAGTTTAGCTTGAGGCCATGGCTCTGGCACCAGTTGTCTGTTTCTATGAGGCCCTTTTGGAGGATGCTTGTGTCGGCTGGAGAGTTGATTATGGCACCCAGTTTGCAGTCATCTGCAAACTTTGTCAGCCACAGTCCTTCCATGTTGGCCTGTACCTCCGAGAAATATATACCGAACAAGAGAGGTCCCAGGACTGAGCCTTGTGGGATGCCACTTGTAACTGGTTTGGAGTCTGACATGGCTCCAGCAATTCTAACCATGTGGGTTCTGTCCTTGAGCCAGTTTGCAACCCATCTAGTGACATAGGGGTTTATATTTAACCAAAAGAGTAGCACAAGAACACAGAAATTTAGAGTACGAAGATCCTACACTCCGAATCCAGAGGACCACAGCTGATGCGAAACCACACTGATATAGAAACGTATGTAGACTGGTGCCAATCACCCTTCAGCAAAAAACAAATGCCACAACCCAAATGAGGGAATAAATTCTACGAAACCTTTTATTCACACACGACAAAGTCGAACACAAGTGCTTTCGCCCGGTATTACCGGGCTTTTTCAAGGGTTTATATTTAAGCTGGTGAGCTTATCTATAATGCACGAGTGGGGTATTGTATCGAAGGCTTTTGCGAGGTCCGGGTAGGCTGTGTGGACCACCTTCCCCTCGTCAATGGCCTTGGTGACTGTTTCAAAGAAATCGACCAGGTTTAAGAGGCAGGATCTGCCCTTAACAAAGCCGAACTGGGTAGGATCCAGTGTCTGTAGGTCCCCAATATCTTTATTTATGAGGTCCTTGATGATCCTTTCCATAGCTTTGCAGACCAAGCTAGTCAGGCTTATGTGGCGATAGTTTCCAGGATCCGTTGAGGCACCACCTTTGTGGAGAGGGACCACTGTTGCTGTACGCCACTCTTTGGGTACATATCCTGTAGTAAGGCTGAGATTGAACAGTAGTTTTATGTATGGGTTTAGCTCTTCTTGGAGTTCATGTAGGACGCAGCCGGAGACACCGTCTGGTCCCACTGATGCTGTGTTTTTTGCTTTGGAGAGGGCAGCTCTTACCTGAGCATCTGAGATGTCAGGGGGGGCAGCACTCTGCTGGGATAGATATGTGCCCTTTTGGTGGGGAGGAGGGGGAGAAGTTTGCACTGAATCTGTCAGCTAGGATGTTGGCAATGTCTGTGGGTTCGGTGTATTTTTTGTCATTTTGGACTAATTCTGAACATATCTGGGAATTGCCACCCAGGTTCCTAACATAACTAAAGAAAGCCTTGTGATTATTCTTAGTGTCCTGTGCAATTTTTCTCTCGAAACTGGCCTTAAACGATTTTATGAGTGCCCATAGTTTTTTCGTAATACTGACCAGAGATGCCTTTCCTTTTTGGGATTTTGTTCTATCATGTAGTAGCTTCCTCTTTCTATTGTATAGTTTGTTTATGGCTGAGGTCCACCAGACAGGATGTCTGCCTTTGGAGGATTGGGTCTTGGTTTTATTTGGGATTGCATGATCCATGCATTCCTGAAGGTGTTCATAGAATGCATTTATGAAGGATTCTGCGGTCTGGGACATATTTTCCACAGGCCTGGGGGCTTTGAAGGATTCCACCTTGGTTTTGAGGAGTGTGAAATTTGCTTTAGAGAAGTTTTTCACTGTGATTTTCTGGGCAGGGGGTGGGGTTGGGATGTGAATATCCAGTGAGATTAGTTTATGGTCTTATCTTACCAGTGAGGGATACACTTCTGGTCTGGAGCACAGAGTCCCCATGTTGGTGATGATCAGGTCCAGTATGTTTTCCCCTCTTGTGGGATTGATAACAAGTTGTTCCATAGCATTTGAGTTTATAAATTCTAGGAACCTTTGGGCTAGGGTGTTGGAGCTAGAGTAATGCTCCCAGTCTATGTTTGGGTAGTTGAAGTCACCCAATATAATGGTGTTTGGAGAGACCTTCATATTTTCCAGTGTTCTCAGGAAGGTTGAGTGGGGTTCCTGGGTTTGGGAAGGTGGTCTGTAGCAGGCTATAAACTGGAAGGCAGTTTTACCCACTGTTTGTTGCACATGGATAGTCTCTGATGCTTCGTGCTGTGCCACCAACCTGGCGGTGTGGGTATCTTTGACGAAAATTGATACTCCCCCTCCTTTTGTGGTTTGGTCCAAGTTTTGGGGCCGAAAAGCATGGTATGAGGTATAACCTGGTGGTGCTGGGGTGCTCTCGGAAGCCTTGAACCAGGTTTCTGTTACTGCACAGATATCGATGTTCTCCATGCTAAGGAGAGTTTTGAGTGCATGCATCTTGAGGTTTAGACTTCTGGCATTGAGTAGCATTGCTCTTAGTTTCTTATTTTGGGGTGCCAGTCACCAGTGCAGCCCACCTCAGCCTACCTGCACCATGAAGACATATTTCATAAATATCAATTTCTCACATCACTGCTATTACCATGGGAACTATATTCTATATCAGCAGTGTGACCAGGTTGCAGAGCACTTTCAGGTCTCTGTCATTAAGACAGCTCACCAATATAATTGTGGCATTCCAGAAGCAGCCTATTATGCACAGTTCCATCTATCAGGTGATATCTGCATGGCCAGTACATTCTGTACCATCACTGTTGCCATGTTCTTCTGAACTGACTTTCTGCAAGTCAGCTCTACCACACCATGGTTATACACAAGCATCATGTAAGCTTTAATTTCATGTCATTACAAGTATTGATATGGTCAATACATTCTACAGCATCACTGAGACTGTGGTGCAATCTATATTAGGCTTCTGCTCCTCAAGGCAGCAAATGGCCTTTCCCTCACAAAAGAGTTATGTACACATATCCCATAACTCAAAATTTCTTCTCATCATTGTTACTGATACAAATGCATTCTGCAACATTGGTGTGACCATGATACAGTGCATTTGCATCTATTATTCCTCAAGGCAGCCTACCCCCATCACTGTGGTATTGTAGAAGCAGACCATTTGTCATGCTTCTCTCCCATTTGTCATGCTTCTCTCCCATTTGGCAAGCTTCTCTCCTGGAGAAGATTCATGTCACTAGCTCCACTAGTTCAGCAAGATGTCTTCATTAGGATATGTAAAGTGGACATTATACACATCATTATATAAACTAAATCATTCAGAATTCTGGTTTAACACAGTAGTCATCATTCAGCAATAAATTACAACTGCGTGTCTTTAATGTTATTATGCATTCTTATAAATAGCAAACCACATAGTAATACAAGTTATGGCATTTTATTTTGATGACTGGATCATCAACAGTCTAGTCAGTCAAATGTTCTAACTTGAAGAAAGAATATACGATCCTTGGGAGAAATGTGGGTGGGGAAAACCTCGAACACTCTCTAAGCATGTCACAGTACCCTGACCTGCATACCAGTATTAAGCAATTTGTCAGTCATTACTGAACTGAGGAGTATATAGCATAAATGAACTTGAAAACAACCTTTTCACCTTAGAACACATTTAGCAATCACAACACACACACACACACACACACACACACACACCACAAATCACATCCACTAAAAATACTTGAGCTAGGGATGTTATGAGAACAGTGCTTAAGTCTCCCAGGCTAAGAACTGAGAAACCTCAGCCATCAGTTCACACCACAACACACCCACCTTCACTCTGTACATCCATGGCCAGTACACATACTTCTGTGTGTCATAAGGATGCAAATCCAAGACCCAAAGGCCCAATGAGACTGCATCTACATAAAGTAATATTTTAATAATAGGCGACTCTATTGTCAGGTATACATACATTGCTCTCTCCAAGCTGGTTAAGAGTAAGGTGACATTTATCTTTCTGGAGCTAGGATGTGGGATGTAATAGGGACTCTTACAAGCCCTGGCCTGATAAATATGATTATGACCTGATTATGGCTCATGTAGGGATGAATGACTTTTAGACTCTCTACCCAGGAAGACATGCAGAAGGATATGACTGGCTTTGCTATGCATGTGTCCAATGCAGGAAAGACACTGGTCTTGAGTGGTATCTTTTTATCACAAAGAATTATGCTGGGATTCAAAGGCAAGATAATTGACTTTATAATTATCTATGTACCTGGTATCATTCAACGGGGATCCAGTATGTGTCAGCTTTGGACGAAATAGCTAGTAAGCCTTCCTGCTTTGCCAGGGATGGCCTCATCTCTCTTACTAAGGGCTTTGCAGTATGGCCAGTGCCCTTCTTGCCCCCATAGTGTTGTTTTTTAGGCAGAGTCTACTGGTAGACATTCCAACCTAGTAAATTCTAAGTTGGAGAACATTAAAGTGGTTATGCTCAATACCAGGGATCTAATAAAAAATGCATGAACCTGAGTCTCTCTTCCAACTTGAAGACATTCATATTTGTGTGGATGCAGGGACATGGTTTCAGAACAAAAAAAGTAGGCTCTCTGTTCATGAGTTTATTGCCTATCATGTTTTCAGAGCTATTAACAATTGTGGGGGTATATCAGTATTTATCAAGGATATCATTATGTCATGACAGATTCCACTTAACACCAACTTTGAACACCTAGATGTCGAAATCACCCTAAATAAGATTAATTATCACTTCATAGCTAGCTATAGAGCAACCTCTATGTCCCTTTCTGTGCAAGATTGCTATTGTAATGTCTTAGCTGAAATCCCCATTAAATCTAATACCTTTCTACTGGGGGACTTCAACAATTCACCAATAAAATGGCTGACTAACACTGCCAGGGGCTGTCATGCCCAGTACTTCCTTGACATTATAAATGCTAATGCCTTTGTAAAATTCTTTAATCATCCTACTAAAAGCCCTAGGATTCATTATCTTACCCTCATAAATAGGGCTATTTCTTGTATACTTCCATATGTATCATGTTCCCTTGTTAAATCAGACTCAGTCATCTTTTCCTTTAAAACTGGTGGTACTTCCCCTGCAAATACCTTCTGTGAGGCTCTATATTAAATGTTCAAAGAGGCGTTCCATCGAACGCCTCTTCATCGACACGTAATGACCGACCTCACTAAAACTTGAACATTCAAAACAGTGATTTCTTTCCCTGGGAAAGAAATCGCTTGCCCCCACACTCCCCAATGTGGGGTCTGTGTCCCACACACCCCTAACTAAATATACCAACTCTGAAATTGCACTACAGTGGGGTAAAGGGCAATGTCACAGCTCAGGCAAAGCGATTTTCTTCCCTGGGAAAAAAATCACTGACCTGAGCCTTCACTGTTTAGAGATTTCGATCTATATGTGTCAGCAAAATGGCATTCGCTATAATGCCATTTCACTGATCTAATGTAGACCCCTTCTGTGGGACTTCTCAAAAGTAAAACTTCAGTTACTCAGTGAACTAAATAAACTCTGCTGTAATCCTCCTCTGACAAATCCTATTGCTAGAGCTGCTACCTATGCCTCTGACTTCTAATCCCACTTAAATACCTATATAGAGAATGCAGTTCCAATCCTTACCAAACACAATGCGAAATTTAAAAAAGAACCCCTTTGTGGAATAGCAGTAACAAAGAAATGACATAACAAAAGAAGAACATTTCTTAATGCTTATAAGACATTTCATTCTACTTATCTTAAGAGTACACTAAAGCAAATTAGAAAAGAGCCTAAGTGAACAAGTAGGAAGCTCAGAACTGAATATGAACATAAAATAGCCATTCTTACAAATATTACTTTAACTATGTCATGAAGTTAAAAACTA
>NC_056740.1:168319774-168399774 GCF_019279795.1 Protopterus annectens | reverse complement strand
ATGACCCAGTGTATACAGATAGCAAATCAAATGTTTCGTAGGAGTTTTTTGTCACAACTTGGCATCATATTAGGCTTCCAAAGATAAGATATTTGACTTATTCTCAGAAGGGAAGGTGAAAGCAAAGTCCTGATCATATGTACAGAAAGTTCACATCACACCTGAATTAAAAATGATAGACATTTCTCCAGACCAGCCTGCACTCCTGTTACTACATATAGTATGATACCTGAACCCCATGTGCTGGCAGAGGTAGTAAGCTGCCCTGTAAACCAGTGAAATCCTTGGGAGTATACCTGCATTCTTGGGGGGGGGGGTATTTTGTACTCAAATATCTTATTAGAATTTCTTGAATGTGTTCACATGAAGTGCCTTAGGGGAATTGGTATTTGCTCTCAAGGCCACAAGCTATTTTGGTTCTTAGTTTCTTGGACATTTTTGGTTCCTAGTTTCTTGGCACTTGAAGCTCCTTTGTGTTTGAATTGAGATTTGCTCTCTTAAATACAAATGTTTCAGAATTCACTTGTCACAGCCTAGCACTATAAGAGGTATCAAGTGAAGGGCTGTTTGACCTCTGCTGAAGGGCCAGGAAAAAGTAATTTCAAGAATTTATGTGCATTAAGCTGTCATTACACCAGAAATAAAAAAAAAATCATACATATTTCAACACAAAAGGTAGCATTCCTGTTACTGCATGTTGAATAAGGCCTAAACTCTATGTACCAACAAAGGCAATGTGCTGAAACACAAATCTGGACTGCAATGCATTGAACTCACTGGGGTAGCATGGCATTCTTGACTATGTTTTCTATCCAAGAATTTTGTTGCGAATATCTGATGTTTTCCTATTAACCACCTCAGGGTATTTTATACATGGTTATACACAGCTATCAAATCAAGCATTTCAGGCACCATTTGCTGTCTCAATCTAGTATTCTACCCCTTTCCTTCAAAGTTCTGTTTGACCCCTGCTCAAAAGGCCAGGTGAAAATAATGTTCAGAATATATGTGTACTTAGTTCATATTACATCAAAATAGAAAATTCCTTTATATTTCATCAGAAAACACTGCATATATTAACATTTCTTTTGTAACATACCATAGCTAAAATGTCATACTATGAAATATCAAAAGTAGTGAGGTCAAATGCAGTGTTATGCTGCACTGAAATTCTTAATGGTAGAATTTTAGCTTTAGAAGAATTTTATAGCTGACCAAGTTTCATAATGAAATCTTCAATAGAAGAGAAGTTGAAGTCTTCTTAAACAGCACAGATCATTTTTATTGAAATATAACAAAACGTAACTTGTTCACTCTGCAAACAACTATGGATGCATACTGCTTGCAGTCTGAATGCTGAAAAAGTACATTTCCATACCCTCACATGTATCCACTCATTGCCCTTAAAATGTCCTTCCCAGAAATGTGGCAGGAAGAGCACAAGCATTACTAGTGATGCCTTTATTTATTTATTTATTGCTTAAAATGTATTTTTAAGTAAAAAAGACCATGTCTTATAATAGACCCCAATGAAAAAAAGATGGAAACAGAATGCTGATGCTGCATTCTGTGTCACACCTTTGCTAAGCATGAATCTAGTCCCATGGTGCAGATGGATAAACCCCTAACTGCACTCCAGACAACCAATGTTCAACAAGCAATAGAGGTACTGGAAGGGCAGAGTGGGGGAGGAAGGGTATGAACAACCTATGCCACCTTGCCCTCCTGAGGAGGAGAGAGGCAGCTTTGCTTGCTGCATTCATCAACAGCATGACTAGCCTGGTATGCTCATGTTACAATCTGTATGTTGCTTGGTCAGGAGGTTGCACATGTGCAAAATGGAGCTCACAGGCTGATTCCACGAAGGAATAAATGAGCCAGAAGGCTCACACCCTGACCGAATAATAAATTAGTCAAATAGGTGCAGAAAGTGGACTAACATTCAGACACACAAAAAATTGTGCTGCACACATAAATTAAGTTTAGAAACTGATCATCTCATATGACATCCAAAAAGGAAGAATGTCCTAATGTGTTCAGTTGCTTCTACTTTTAAAAATGCCCATTGATTGTCAGACCAATCATAACAGATTGCATAGAAGTCAATGATTTCTTTATCACCTTCGTAGCAAAACAAAACTGGAAAGCTTTCTGTTACAACAACATTAACAAAGTTAATGGCCTTCTCTCTTTAGTAATTGACAATAATGCTGACATACTCTAGTGAGCTCCGTGGCACAGAGGTTTTGATTTTGCATATGCCTCAGATAACACAGGTTTGACTAGCAGCCCAGGTGCAGGAGGAACCACCCAGGATGGGATGTGACTGAGTGGCTAGTACTGGCTGGGCCATCTCAGGAGTAGCATTTAGTACACATCCCATTACAGGAACAACATCTAAGGAGCAACGTGATATATGAACACAATGCTTCCCACTAAGGAGTGTCCTTTATTATAGCCAAGACTAAGAGGTGTGCAGAAGCATGCAAGCACTGAAGATTAGTACAGCAGGCTTTGCATCGTGCCTGTAGGTCAAGATAAAGGGTCCCAGGTACTTACATAACATCTCCTAGCTCATGTCAGATGGAGCTTTCATTCCATTATCTTTCAAACCTCTTTCTGGTGTCCTTGAGCACTAGATGAAGGGAGGAATAAATGAGTCAAAGTGGATGGAGTCCAGACAGTCACTTAATGGAGGTGAAAAATAAAAATCTATAAACTCTGCTTATATGAGCATATTGTTTCAACAGTTTAAATGCTTAATTTTTAGAGATACCTCAATTAAAAGAATTATGTTTATTTCTGCCACCAATAAAAATACTTTTGCTTTATTGCCAGCTTTTAATCTCATGCATTCTCTAACACTGAAAATAATGGCTTACAATATTGAGCTAATTGCCCATTGGGCACCAAATTATTGGGCCTACATGCACTTTAGAATGCATGTAATATAAATGATAGCCAATAGCTGCAACTACATAGTGATTTACTATTAATACCTGAACTGATATTCTGTTGTATTATGAAAATAAAAGATAAGTTCACTTCATCAGCATATTTATCGGTTATATTAAATATTTTCTTGATTAATAGCCTGCTCTGTGACATTTACAGATAAAGCCCTGACTGCATCCTAAACACCCCAAGTTTAAACAGTGTCTCAGACACTAGAGGAGAGGGTAGGGATGATAGGAAATGAGTGACTACCACCTGTCTATCCTGGGGAGAAGGTGTTGAGGCTCCCCTCAGGGTCTCTGTTAGTCCACTGTTAGGGATGAAAGTCCATAGTATGAAAAACAGAATGCCAGATGTGGGAAGGGCATGTAGTAAGCTAGCCATGTGAGTGATGGTAGCATTTGTTCCTTAAACATAAAGGAATGAGCATGCATACAACAAAGGGACATAGATAGTACATGCAGTGATGCAGTTATACATATTGCCACCAAGGGAAAGTTGGAGCTTCCAGTGCAAACGATCTCTTGACAGCCTGTACAACAGTCATGTCCTAGCTAGTTCTCACTTCAGCAAGGAATAAATAGCTTCCAGTTGCTCTCATGCCTGAGGAAATGAATGGGCACTGGAACTCCCACCCATGTAGGGAATGAATGGCCAGCCAGTGCAATGGCCTGATGGTTTGGCAGACATGGAAGTTAAAATAATGCAAAATACTTTATAATAATTTGTGATCTCTAGTCACTATTATAAATATTCAAAAAAATTAGAATGTTATAACCTAACTGTCAAAAGTTATAATCTGACAAACTACAAAAGAAAAAACAGTCCTTGCAGCTTTTATTTATACTACCTCATCTTCTTTCTGGACACTATCAGCTGGGAACAAATATATTAAAGCTGTCCAAAACTGGAAGTGAAGTGCAGCAAAAACAGAACAGTTTTGTCATACTTTTTTTTTTTTTTTTGGACTGATGGTATGATGCTTAATAGATACGGAATATAGTACCTAAATCCCAGTAGACGTCATTTATTCTGCTAAACCTGAGTGCTTAAATCATTCTACTTTGAACATTGTTATGAAAATGGTACTTTTCCCCGAGTTTGTGAGAAAAAGAAAAAAGGCTAATTTCTGAATTTTTGTGCAAAAAACAAGTATTTGCCTTTTCTCTGGGAAATGACAATATTTGAAGTGATTATACTAAATAGCTGTGAGTGTAGGAGACAACCCACACTCACACACTTACACTCTTACACACACACACACACACACACACACACACACACACACACACACACATGCATACATACACAGAAAGGTGTGGTGTCTCTCTTGATGAAACACTAGACTGAGAAAAATGTACATTTGTGTTCTGATCACAATTTTGTGCATTCGAGGTGGAATTGTCATTATTTTTGTAGAGTTTCAATGCAAATAAACCTTATTTTGATCTATATTAGTGGCAACACTTAAATGTTCATTAGACATAAGACTCCATCAAATGCATCTACATTTGAAAATTAGCTGGAATTTCTAAAATCATCACTTTTAGTGCTGAAAACACTAGAGCTCACATTTTAAAATGTTTGCTAGAACTACAGCTAGCATTAGATACATTGTTGTATTAGCAAATATAAAGTTAAAATAAAAAAACGAAATATCAAAACATGGCTTTACAATGTTATATTTAATCAATAGTCCTAATTTTATTCAGCTTTGTTTGTTGTCAGTTATCTATTTCTTGTATTCAAAGACTGTTTGCTAATACATATAATTTATATAATCTTATGTTATATTACTTCTATGCAATGAAACCATTTTTTAACCAAAAAAAAATCCTGGGACACCCCTGCAATGAGAGTGTTCTACATAGTGTTTATCTTTCAACTGCTAAGGGTATAGAGAAGGTATGCCAATTTCAAGTTGAATACAGGCAAAAAATAATCAGCAGAAATGAGGGTGCAGATCTCTGATAAGGTCTAGTGCAGTGCAAGAACTTAGAAGTCCAGCCTTGTGAACCTGATAAGTCAAACCCCTCAAGGTTTGCATACTTTATGAACAATTCTCTGTACTAGTCACCATTCTCCATGTCTAGTTTCAGGACATAAAATGATGCAGTTGCTTCTTCTATAAAGCTCCACAATATGTCCTCATAATTCTTTGCATGATCCATGATACTCAGAATAGATTAGTTTTGGTCATATGATATTACCTGCTCTACCCCTTCTTAGTGTTTTGCTCCTGTACTTTGCAATGGTGTCATGGCAGTCTACCTAGTCAGGAACTCTATTAGCCCCTAGTGATCAGGTGGATGTGGGCTGGCATTGCAACACCCAATCTTCAACTCCAGCACTTCCCCAGCTTAACTCTCCACTTTCTGCAGCTCAAACTGGTCATTTGGTACAATATAAAGTGGCAACCACCATGCCTGTCCAAACCTGCTGAAGCTGGAAATTCATTGGCCTGCTATTTTGTGCATGGCAGGTTCACTATTTCTATTCAGGCTGCAAATCAGGCTAGTTTGGAAATTTTAAAGCAGTTGAACTCCTCACAGAAACTCTAATGAAGTCTCATTTGAAATATTTTGCCCACTTCTGAAAGTTATGTCTAAGAGCAAAATGCAGAAGGTATTTAAGTAAGGAAAAAAAAGATGGAATAGGCCCTGTGAAATAAGTTGAATTAGGAGAGACTGAGGGAACTCAGTGCATGCACTGTGAAAGAAAGGAGCAAGATATGATAGAATATAATGAATAATTATTTACTAGCACATTAAATAACTGATAACCAGAAAAACTTGTACGTATTTCACTGATAACAGGCATATTCAAGAAAAAATAAATGCATTATGCAATTCACCTTCTGTTTAAATATGTGCATGCTTGTGACTTTACCCCATATCAATAAATGCATATTTATGTTAAACAGCTTTCTAAAGTGAACTTTGTTTATAACCCTACACAAGTGCTACAAAAATGGCATCAGTTTAAACAACAGTATTTAATTTAAAATTATATCTCCTGTGTAGTCCCACATTTCTGAGAACATTCACTATATAAATTCAGTAATTTCCGGTTTCTTTCAACAAGTCTTCTAAATCCTTCCCACCCTATGATACCCTATGACACCAATATGGCATATCCAGTACCATGAAGCATAAAACTACACTCTGACATGCTCATACTAAAATATTTAAATAAAGCAGTCAGACATTTGTCATGTATGGATCTATATCACTTCTACGAAAAGACAAGTACTCGAACATCTATCCATCGACCCCACTAGAGGGAACGGTCCATTCCTCAAACTTGCACATCAGCAAAACTTTTCCCAGGGTAAAGAGTTAGCTGTCTTACATGCTGAGCAATGCACACACCACAGTATATCGATCCACCAAAGTGAAGGGTCATGCCCCCACAGCCCCCACATCCCCCTTACTTAAATATGCCAACTCCAAGATCGCACTACAGTGGATAGAAAGGGCAATTTCTGGATGTTGGACAGCTAACTCTTTGCCCTGGGAAAAACGTTCACTATTGTGAATGTTCGATAAACAACTGTTCGCTGAGCTGGGGTTGATAGATAGGTGTTCAAGTACTTGTCTTTTCATGGAAGTGATATAGACCCGTCATGCATTTATTTATTAAATGTTTTTTAAAATATGTTGAACAGGCTGGTGAACTTGTCAAGGGACTCTTTTCAGTCAAGACCCAGGGCAAAGGCAAATGAAAAGTAACAATTTAGTAACATTAAACAGTTAATGTACAGCGACATAATACAAATTATATAATACAGGCAATTTAGTATTCCAAAGTATATACCCTGATTACAATGAGCAATCAGTGTGCCTGCTGCAAATCTACCTTTAACCATAGAAAGGAGTCTAGCAGCTACGCTGAAATAAGTATCACTGCGGCTAATGAACTAACAAAAATCACAGCTGCCGTTTTGTCCACTGCTGTACTTCAGGGTTAAACACTAGTATGATGAGCAACCACAATATCATGGTAAATCCTGTATTACACATGGAAATTAGTTCACTTGCAATAATGGCTGATCTTTGTTTTGCCACAGGTACCAAACTCCATTCCAAGAGCAATACAGAGGTATTTAGAAAGAAAGAGCTCATTGCATTAAGTGAAATAGCACATTCAGCAGTAATGCACAGAGAGAAGGTGATTCAGAGACATATATAGTGTGACCACGCTATCAAGAAAATTTTATGGTATGCATTGCATGCAAATTACCGCACATTGACATGCAAATGAGTGTCAATATGTTACACACAAAAAATGAAGAAATCAACCAGGCTCTCTCACCACGAGATTCTAGGAAGTCCTGATATATCCAAACCAGACAAAAATCCCAAGTGTAATGTAACGGCAAATCAGTAAGTCAAAAGCAGGAGCCTCACTTGGTCAGTAGGCAATAGGCATATGAAAAGCACGTAAAATGCAACAACAGATCAATAAATCAGGAGCAAAGACTTCTATTTCTTGTAATAAGAACTAAATAATCCAATATTCGAGTACGAAAAACGTTTTATTGTAAGCGCTTTCGCGTGGTCACCACCACGCTTCATCAGACAATACATGTAAAATGCAAACCATCTATTTATACGAGTAATTCTAAGAAAAGGCGCCAAATTAAAACAAATTAATTATACAATTTTTCAATTAACATGTTAATAAAAGCTAATAAAAACTAGTAAAACTAATTAAAAGGTAAAAAAGTTTCTGGTTACTGCATTTCATTTAAAAGGAGCCCAGGTTTTCGAAGGGGCTAAAATGCTAATAAATCACGCACAGCTGGTTAACAGTATTAAAATAGACACTAAAAAAACACAATGCTGACATAAATATTTCAAAAATAGTGCATTAGATCAAAAGGACCTGATCTCAATGTGGAAAAGCATGTTTAAAATACATTTAATATAAGAACAATATATAGCATATATAACAATGTGTGGCATATATATAGAAAATGAATGAATAAATAAGTAAATAAATAAGTAAATAAATAAATAAATAACTATAAGCTTTAATAGAGTGTAAAAGAACAGTATTGTATATCTAAGCAGATATTAATGATATTAACTATTAGAAATGAATATTAAGTATTGCTTGTTGAATATGTGGGTTTGAATACCCATATATACATGTAAATACAGTGTAAATATGATAAAAAATATAAAGTAGAAATGTGTATATAAATTACATATAAATATAAATATATATAAACCCAATATATATGGAATAAATAAATTAATTAGGCATATAAAATAATATATACAAAGATTGTTACTGGAAGTATGGTATAAGTTGTATATATTATATAGCCAAGTAATATATGTCATCAAAATGGATATGTATAAATGATACAACATTCATAAATGAAATAAATAGATCAATGATAAACTGTTGAATGTTGACTGATAAAGAATGAATGAGCAAATTTTATGTGTGCAGTGAATAAAAAGTAAGCAGAGTGAACACGATGCAATCTAATGAAACTGAAAAAATTATAGTAAATGGATAATACTACTAAACACAATAATTAAGATGCTGAGAAAAGCTATAAGGTGTTAGTAAATGAAAGGATAAAATTCAACAATAGACAGTATGCAAGGTACAAACAAGAATATATTTTTTAGATGAAAAATCTGGAGTAAAGCCATTAATAACCATAGAATGAAAAATTTTGTAAAAGGATTGCAAAAATTTTTTGTATCTATCTGGCCTCCAGAACTGGTTTAATAGAAACTTGATTATTAATACCAGGAGGTATGTGTGCAGCCAATCTTAATATCCATTTTAACTCCTTGTTATTCAGAAGTAAAGAATTATCCCCACCTCTCTTATTAGGTGTAACTATCTCAAGTACCTTGAACTCAAAGACATGATAGGGTTGTTCCAGTATATGTTTGGCTAATGCGTTCAATTCATTCCTCTTCTTAATATCATAAAGATGGCCGTATATTCTGTCTTTTAGACATCTTTTGGTGAGGCCAATATAGAACGCTGTACAGTTTTTACAAGTAGCCAAGTAAATAAGATTTTTGGTACAACAATTAGCATAGAATCTTGGATAAAAACTGTAATTCAGAGTGGGATGTTTAAATTCTATTTCTTTTGAAATATAGCTACATCTCTTGCAATTATAGCAAGGGAAAGTACCTTTTTTGTTACTGGATAGTGTGTTTAATTTTACACTAGTAAATTTATCATCACATAGTAGTTGTTTTAGGTTCGGACTATTTCTATACATAAAATGTGGCTTGTCCCCTACTAATTGTTTAACAAAGGGATCTACAGTAAGTAGTTTCCAATTATTGTAGAAAACCTTTTTAATGTCATTAATAATACTAGTAAAATTCAAGATAACAGATACATAGTCTTTACGTCCTGTAAATTGTCTAAAGTTTCTAATATTAGTACCCTGATTTCCTGTCTGTATAGTTCTAAGAACATTATTCCTGGTAGTGGAGATGAGGTCTGAGTCATACCCCCTTTCTTTAAATAATAACTCTAAGTGATCTGCTTCAAGTTGTAAGGAGGGTGGATCTTTACAGAGTCTCTTTAGTCTAGTAAATTGACTCTTGATAATGCCAGGAAAAACATACCTAGGGTGCATACTATCAAAGGATAAAAGTGTGTTCCTCCATGTTGGTTTTCTATAAATTGTAGAACTTATAGTACCATCTTCATTAATATTTAGTGTCACATCCAGGAAGTTAATGGACTTGGAGGAACATTCCATGGTGAAACGTAAAAAAGTGGAGGTACTCTCAAGATAATTCAAGAAACTTACAAAATCAGTCTCTGTGCCTTCCCATACGATAAAGATATCGTCTACAAAGCGTTTGTATATTTTTATCTGTGCAAACAGGGGGTGGGTGAAAAGGTGAGCACGTTCCCAGGCTAAAACAACCAGGTTGGAATAGGTGTTTGCACACGGGGTGCCCATAGCCACCCCCCATTTTTGTAGATAGTACTCATTTAAAAACAT
Source organism: Protopterus annectens (assembly GCF_019279795.1). NCBI lineage: Eukaryota > Metazoa > Chordata > Ceratodontiformes > Protopteridae > Protopterus > Protopterus annectens. Next base: position 168,389,816 of record NC_056740.1, on the reverse strand, counting down.
GAATACATTGTTATTTAGTACCATATCTAAAAGTTGACATATAAGTAATTGTCTGTCACTTGGAAAAGATTTATCTAACGTTAATATATCTCTTATTGCTTCAATACCCAAATCATTGGGTATTGAGGTAAAGAGATTTTTCACATCCAAGGTAATAAGGATGTATTCATGTTGATGAATGTCTAAACGTAATTCTGATAAGCAAGCTAGTAGATGATAAGTGTCCTTTAAGATAGTGTCAAAAGAGTCGACCACTGGTCTGAGTAAGAACTCTAAAAAACAAGAAGCTTTAGCAGTAACCCAGTGATCGCCTGATACTATAGGTCGAAGTGGGATGGGATGGACATTTTTGTGAATTTTAGGGAGTCCTTTAATAATAGGTATGGTAGGATTATCTACCAATAAATAGCTGTACAATTCTTCATTAATTTGTCTACAAAAGAGCAGATCATGTATAATGTCTTGTACATTCTTGATTAATATATTCACTTTAAATAAATCTAATCTTTCATAGGTAGTTTCATCATTAAGCATTTGACACATATTGAAATTGTAGTCAACTCTATTTAAGACCACAATCCCACCTCCTTTGTCAGCTGGTTTAACAGAGATTGTGTCACATTGTTTTAAATATTTCAGAGAATTGAATTCTTCTAAGTTTAAATTAAAAAAAACAGGTTTTACCTTAATAGAAAATAAATCATAAAAGTCATGTTCACAAATATGTAAAAAACATTCTATACTATGAGGTAATGGGGGCATAAAAGTGCTTTTCCGCTTAAAAACAGTAGATGCATCATTTTTGTTAGAGTCAGGTTTCTCTCTAAAGAAAACTTTTAAGGCTACTCGTCTACAAAACAATCTTAAATTAATTAGAACATCACTTAATGTGTCAGAACAAGCTGGTATAAAATTCAGACCACGATTTAGAAGAGAAATGTCAGCATTAGAAAAGTTATGGTCAGAATAATTATATAGTAAACCAGTCACTTTTTTGTTCGTCTTGTTGATTGGAAGCTTTCCACTGAAAGCTTCCTTTTCCTTGGGCCTTGACTTGCAGACCGTCCTCTTTGTTGGAACCTTTGTTTCACCGGGTAAGGTAAACAGTTTTTTGATGAGGAGCCCAAGGGAACAGCAATGTTAGAATCTTTTGGTCTAGCTCCTGGATTAGTAATGGATTTGTGTAGCGCTAGTTGGTTCGGAGGGGGCGTGTCAGTCACACTGGAACCCATGAGACTGCTATTGGTCCCCTCTAAACTAGCGGTAGGCAAAGAAGCATTGATCGGCAAAAAGTTATCATTGACAATATTAGTAACTGAAATGCCTTCTACAGATGTAGAACGCTGCATACTGTTTATATTGTCATTTGCACTAATATTCTCATTCTGTATTGAGCTATTGCCTCTTGGCCAAACAAACACTTGTCTCAATTTAAAATCTTGAAAGTCCCTTTGTAATTTGCGCATTTTAGTTGCCTTTAGTCTCTCGCTGAAGGCATTTACTTGTAAGCATATGTTGCGTAATCTACGAGTACAATATTCTGCTTTAAAACGATGGCTAAGATCTTTAAAGTTAACATCAACCTTATCTCTTAATTCAACTTCTAGAGGTGTAAAATAATCAAGCAAAAGCCTGATATACCTGTGTCCAAGGTCAATGTTCAGATCCTGCCATTTTTTGAGGAGTTCTGGATGTGCCTCTCCGTAAGATGGCATACACATAACTCGCATCCCTCTCGGCACAACGGAGTAATGAAGACAAGCCTCTAGGTGTTGCCTTTGCCAGGCATATCTTTGTAATTTGTACATGTCGTCTTCCAAAGTTTTGGACAGCAAGTTAAAGTCAGATATGTTAAAGCCTTCCGTGTTTGCGGGGGTAACATGCTCAGTTTGCGAAAGGTCCAGAGCCAATAAAGGGTTAGCTTGAATATGTAGTAGATCTTCTAAGTTTACTACTGCTTCCCTCGTCCCTGGAGTATAGTCGAGTTCAATGTTAACGGTAAGGTGATTCAGAGACATATATAGTGTGACCACGCTATCAAGAAAATTTTATGGTATGCATTGCATGCAAATTACCGCACATTGACATGCAAATGAGTGTCAATATGTTATTATTGATAGCCATCACATATTGAAATTATGAAAGCAAACTTGGCAGTCCATTTCAGAAACATGCAAAATTAGTGTAATGAGCTGCAGTGATCAGCTTTTCTGTATACAATCATTTTTGGACTACAGGAATTATCACTCATGCTGTGATGCTAGGAGCAGCATCTGCTTTACCTGGTCACTGCGGGTTAATGGCTACACTGGGGGACAGCATCTGCAGTGTTGTACATTGCCATCCTCCATGTCACAAATGAGTCCAGCAGCAGCTGACATATCATCACCCCCTTGACCAGGACACAGTCAACTGCTACTGCTTGAACAGAGGTATCATATGTGAACTAGTAAATATGTGCCACCCTGACGTGGAATCAAGGGGAATGCTTGGTTTCCCTATCCAAGTGGGCACAAAGGTCTGGGTATCATTAACCATTCTTACTATGGAGATCTATCAGCATTTAATGTGAGTACATTAGGGGTTTTGCAGCATCAGCCTCACAGATCCTACACCAGTTCCTTGAAATGATGCTGCAGCATGGGGAGGAGCATATTTAGATTCCACAGTGAACAGAGGAATGAATCGCCACTAAGTAGCCATTCAGTGACACATTTCAATTTCCTGAGGACTCTGTAGAATTGACTGCATCCACATTACTAACAAAGCACCACCTGCTCTACATGGCATCTAGTATATAAGCCAGAAGGGTTTCCAAAGGTTCATAGGTATATATGTACATAGTAGACTTTTGATTTGGGAGGATTTTTAGAAGCCTGGCCATTCATTCCCATGAGGTTTTAGTCCTTATAAGTATTAATAACCCAGACATAAGCAGAACATTTACATGTTGCTCTTATCCATGAGGGATAAGGACACTTAATGATGGTTGAATTTGTGGTTACCCATCAATTTGTCCAGATTATGTTTAAATAGTGTAAGAGAAGTACTTTGATTTATGTGAACATGAAGACAATTCCAAAAACGTGGCAGTCTCTGTGATACACATCTCTCCCTCCATCATGTTCTATTCATGTTGTAAAAGAGATTTACATCTCCTTAGCAGCTGTTACTGCCCCCTTTGGACTTGCATATATGCAGTAATTCTGACAGGATAGGGTCTGCTGAGGCTCTACGTGTGAGTCAGAGATCACACCTCAGTAGTCAGTATGACACCAGGAAGACTAGGATTTGAGGTTTTCTGCATAGTTTTTATGATTTAGGACCTTGATTTTCTTAGTAAGAAATGCTGCGCATTTGAATTGTGTCAAATGTTTGGACAGGTACATAACGAAGGGGGAACTAAACTCAATGATCAGACTGATGAGTGTGCAATACAGCAGAATGTTCACATCTCTGGCCCTAGACACCATACCTTTAGTAATAAGCTGTGCAATAAAAAAGCACTTTCTTACCTTATTGGATATATAGTGATCAAAAGACAGTTAATTGTCTGCATAGGTTCCCAGGTCCCTGACTACTAGGTCAACTTTCAGGGGTCTGCTTTCAATGTAATAATTAAAAGTAACTTCTTGCTTGCTTGCTGAAGAATACTATTATACATTTCTTTGCATTCAATTTTAGTCCATAGTTTTGACACCAGTTACTGGTTTGAGAAAGACCTTATTGGAGGCTCTTGATGTCCTCTGGAGATTTTATAATGGCACCAAGTTTATAGTCATCTACAAAATTTTTTCAAGTCATAAACCCTCAACTATAACTTTGACCTCCAAGAAGTAAATCCCAAAGAGAAATGGCCTATGGGATGAACTCTGGGGTACACCATTAGTGACAGCTGTTTAGAAGGAGGTAGAGCAGCCCATCTTAATTTCCTGGGTTCTGTTTGAGAGCTGGGATAATTTATAGGTTCATAGGAGATTGCTAGGCTAATGGCTCAACAGCCTTTACAAGTCTAGCCAATATAACCCAATTTTACCCAGTATATGGCCCCTAGGGGCAGGAGGAGGGCATGGGTTTGTGACTATGCCGTGAGTATTTTACAGATTTTACAGAATTTACAGATTTGTCCTATCCATAAGGGACATAGGCACCACCCCAGGTGTTAATTTATGACTCCCTATCAGTCGATCCATATTGGTCTTGAAGAGGGCCAGGGAAGGACTCTGATTAACGTGAATAGGAAGCCTACTCCAAAGAAGGGGCAACCTCTGGGACACATATCTGTCTCTCCAGCATGTTGTTTGATTCACTGACTAAATTTAGATCCCTAGAATGGGTGACCCTCTTACTATTTGTCTTGCGGATATGTAGCAGCTCCATAAAGGCTGGATTTGTGAGTGCCTTCTAGGTCAGGCATAGGTCACCCCTTAATAGTTGATTGGAGACAGAGTAAAGGGAAAGGACTGTCACTCTGTCCACATAAGACATGTTGTTAACACCCTGTATTTCTCTAAGGTCACTCCAGCTATTGTAAGTGCCTAATCAAGTGCATTCCAAATGGCGCATTATACTCGGTTACTGGTCTAATGAGGGCTGTGTACAGTGGGACTATAAACTCCTTGGATCTGGATGCCATACCTTTACTTATAAGTTGTGCCACATAGCAGGATTTCCTCACCACTGTGGGCACATGATGGTCAAAGTTCAGGCTGCTATCTATCTATGTACCTAGATCCCTCACCTCTGAGTCTACTCTTAGGGGTGTGTTGTTAATGTTGTAATTAGCAGGGGTGTTTGATTTCCCAAAGAGTACAATAATGAATTTTTTTGCATTTAGTTTTAGGCCGTAGTTCTGGCACCAGTCATTTGCTTGATTTAGACCCTCCTGAAGGATATCTACATCATTGTGCAATTCGATGATTGCCCCCAGCTTGCAGTCATTGGCAGACTTTATCATCCAGAGGCCTTTCACATTGGTCTTGGTGTCTGAGAAGTATATTCTGAACAGGAGTGGTCCCAACTGAGCCCTGTGGCACACCACTAGTAACTGGACTGTTGCTGGAACTTGAAACACCCACTTTAATCAAATGTGTCCTGTTCTTGAGCCAATTGGCTTTCCATCTGGTGTGATAGGGATTTATGCCCAGATTTGTGAGTTTACTTTATAATACCTGTGTCAAATGCCTTGACCAGGTCAAAGTAGACAGTATGTACTGTTTTACCATTATCTATGGACTTAATGACTTTCTCAAAGAAGTCCACCAGATTTAGTAGGCAAGACTTAACCTTGACAAAGCCAAATTGGGTTGGGTCCAGGGTTTGGAGATTTTCAGTGTCATTATTTATTAGGTCCATGACTATTCTTTCCATGGCATTACAAATAAGACTAGTCAAGCTTATGGGTCTGCAATTTCTAGATCAATTGACTGTCCTTGTTTATGTAAAATGATGACCGTAGCTGTTCTCCACTCTGTCAGAACAAAGCAGATCCATAGGCTGTGGTTAAATACAGATCCTATTGGACCTCATGAGTCCTGATTTAAGTTATGTAAGAAGCAACCTGATATAGTGTCAGTCCCCATTGATGCCGTTTTTTTAGCTTTAGAGACCGCAGGTGCTACCTGTTCATTTGTGATAATTGGCAGTGGAGTGGTGGATGGTACTTCTTGAGGGAGAACTGGCAGTGAAGGGAAAGTGAAAACTGAGCTGAATTTATCTGCTAGCAGATTTGATCTATTTTCTGGCTAAGATTAGGAGATGACATCTACAACTAATTTGGCACATTGTTGGGTGTTGCACTTAAGATTACAGACATAACTGAAAAATGTCTTATGGTTATCCTTAGCTTTGGAGGCTAGTTTTATCTCAAATTCTGCTTTCAGAGACTTGACTAGTACACTGATTCACTTGTTTATACTAATGAGGGATTTATGGCTCTGTTGTACATATTCCTTTTTACTTCTCAACAGCATTTTCTTTCTTTTGTTGTACAACCTATTGAGACCTGGGATCCACCAGTGTGGCATGTTTTTGTGGTTTGACCTGGGCTTATTTTGGTCTCATACTGCCATTTTTATATAGTTGTTTATGTGATCATACAGGGATTCTGTGTAGTACTCTGTATAGGCTTCTGATTTTTCTGAATTTGGAGGAGCTTGGAATCTAGCTATGCCATCACTTAATAAGAAGCAGTTTGCCTTAGAAATGTTATTTAAGTTTTGGGGTTTGGTGTGGGGGTCTAGTTTTACCTGAATTTCCAGGAAGACCACTTTGTGATCTGATCTTACAGAAGAATATCACACATTTGGGAGCGCAGCACACTCCCATATTTGTGAGTACCAAATCTTGGATATTTGTTCCCTTGGTAGAGTGCAGAACAGCTGCTCCAGGGTATTTGAATTCACAAAGATAAGAAATCTTTGTGCCTGCATGTTAGTGGTCATGTATACCTCCCAGTCAATGTGGTGCAGTTGAAATTACTCATGAGTATGGTACTGGGCTGAATGGTGAGTGATTCAAGTTACTCTAGGTATGATATGTGGGTTTCCTGGTTCATGGAGGTGGACCTGTAGCTAGCAAAAATATGGTAATGAAATTTTCCCATAGCTAGTTAGACCTAGAGTAACTCAAGCATGTCATATTGTTTGACCAGCCTTGAGGTGAGCTTATCCTTTATGTAGATAGATATACCCCTGCCTTTCACTCTTTCCTGTTCAGTGGGTGAACAGAATGAATGATAGGCATTATAGCCACGCACTGTTGGAGTGCTTTCTGTAGTTTTAAACCATGGCTCTGTAACTGCACAGACATCAGCATTCTCCAGGTTGAGAAGAGCTTCTAGGGAGTGCAGTTTCTTGGTGAGATTCCTAGCACTGAGCAGTAATACTTTTAGCTTGCCCTGAGTAGCTTTTGTTATTTTGGAAGGTCTGTATGTTTGGCAATGCTTAAAAAAGACAATATGGGGATGGATAATGTTTTGCCAATATCTAAAAGCCCAGAGGTGACAAGTGGAGACCATCCCTAGCAAAGGAGTGTAGCCTGTCGACCATGTTCTCCCTAGCTGACAAATATTGGACCTCTTTGGAATGACACCAGTAGCTAAGCCAATTGTTAAATTAGATAATTTTCTGTTTGTACTGTGGCATCATACTTGGAGACAGTAGAATGATGCTCAGTGTTAGACTCATACCTGCCTGTGACACATATTCCAAGAGTTCTGTCATGTCTCTCTTCGTATAGTCCAAGGAGGTATGTCTCAGGTCATTTACACCCACATGGACTACAACTGAGTCATACCGGTACTTAGGGGTAAGTGACCTGAGTGCTTGCATGATCTGCTGGATCCTGGCCCCTGACAGGCAACTAACTGCAACCTTCTCTTTATCCAGTCTTATAAGGTGGGCATCAATGTGTCACACAATGGAGTCTCTTATGACCAGATTGTTGGGCTGTAAAATGTTTCACCATAAGGGCTTTGTAGCTGAGACTCAATGAGATGTGGCTTTATGCACTGTGCTGGTAAGTGCCTTCTTTGTTTGCATGCAGAGTTTCTGAGGACTTCACCTGAGAGGCCTTTGAGGTTTGTGTAGGTTACAAATGAGTATATTTGCATATGTGGGTCTATGCGTATGGTCCTTAGTGGATGTGGTGAGTGGTGTGTGTGAGTAACTGACAACCTGTTTGTTGCATTTTGTGTCTGTATATGAGTGCCTAGCCTCCAGTGACAATGTGTAACAACATCTCTCACATACTGTATTTCTCTGTTGGAGAAGTAAGTGGTTGTCAGTATACATGAGGCAATTGCTGCATTACCTCAGGATGCCCATGTCCACCAAGCTAGAAACAGAGATGGTAGGAAAGTGCCCATCCATGGTTACAGGTCTTACTGTTCTTACAAAAGATAGGAGTGGAGGGGCTTTATAGCCAGATTGGTGGGGGGGGGGTGCTTACTTGATGTAATCTGCAGCTAACCTAGTCAGGAATGCTGCCCAGCACCCAAACCAGATGCTTTCTGGGAAGCGATAGTCCTGAGTGCTATGATAAAGTGATGCAGACCTAAACAGTCCTAACTGAGTGTGTAAGTGCTGCATACCACACAAATTAGTTGCCTGGTGAGTACTGCAGGACTGAGGTAAAGTTCAAAAATGTTTTTTTGTAGGCATCACTTCCCGCCACTGCGTGAAGAGACTTAAATACGCTCAGAAAAAGTAAGATGTACACTTAGTAAGCTGACAGGCAAATCAGGTAAGCACACAATGAGCTTTCTGCCAGCATTTCCCAGCTCAGATGGATGAAATCAGCTCTCTCCTGCCACAAGAGTGCAGACTTTAGCCCTCATATTATAAAATGGCTGGTTTGGAGCCCAAGGGTTGACAGCAAACAGATGCCTTAAACTAACTGAAAAAAATCACTGGGCGCAATGTAATTCAGCACAGAACAGCAGCCCTTACAGCAGTTTGTAAAGCAACTTAAACTTTAAGGAAGTGCAGAAAAAAATAAATATAACAGTAAACTTTTACAGATTAATTAGAATAAGCAATAGAAGTACAAAAATGTACTTAAGTGTCATGTTTTAGCCTCAGATGCTTGCAAAATCACTCAAAGTTTCTTTTGTTATCACCAAAGAATGAGAAGCTTCAGATAAATGAGTCAAGACTCCACAAATGAGAAGCTTGAATATTTCCAGAAAAAAAAAAGATTTACACTAACAAAGCCCACAGGCCAATCAGGTAAGCACACAATGAGCTTTCTGCCAGCAATGTACTTAGCTTCATTTTTTTAGCCTCAGATGGCTTCTGATGTTTGCAAAATCTCTCAAAATCTCTGGTGTCATTGCCAAATGATGAGATGCTCTGGATAAATGAGCCTCCATTATCCATCTTTATCTATGATACCTGAGTGTGAGATGGTGTCAAATGCCTTTTCTGAGGTCTAGATATGTAGTGTGTATTGATGTGCTGTCATCCATTGCTTCATTAACCTTTGCGAACATGTCAACCAGGTTAAGTAGACAGGACCTGCAGTGAACAAATCTGAACTGGCATGGATTGAGAATTTTTAGGTTACCTATGCCTTTATTTATTAATTTCATAATGATCCTTTCCATAGCCTACATGTCAGGCTGGTTAAACTTATGGGTGTATAATTTGGGTCCATTGATGCTCCAACTTTGTGCAAGGAGTGACAACTGCTGTCCTCCACTCATCAGGCATAAATTCTGTTGGAGACTGACATTGAACGACCTCTGTAGGGGGTGTGACAGATCCTGTTTCAGACTGACCAGACTCCATCAATTGCTGAGCAATATACAGTGCACAGACCATTATATACCATAACTGCTGTAGCTAGGTTATCTGGCTAAATATTAGTGGCCCTGTCATCTTCAAGTTAGAACCAAAAAAAAAAAAAAAAAGAGAAGAAGAAGATTTTCACAAAGTTGATCTCCACAATTAAAAAAAAAACTCTTCTCCTCTGGGACTGCATCAAGCAGCCTGTTACAGTTAAATTAGCAGACACTAAGCACTTCAGTGTTTCAGCTGTGACCACAAATGCAGTATCAGCTTTCATTTATGAAGATGCAATAGCCCTGTGGCTTCATAAAACAATACTGGTAGTGGTCTCCCACATCACTGGCACTTGATGATCATATCCTCTAAAAGCTTGCAGCTAAGGCAGCGCTACCTTCACCCTGCCTTAATTATAACTTTGTTATATATGAATGTGTGTGCTATCCAGGCAGTTACCATATCTGGCACACATGTGACCAAAACAATCATTTCATGCAGGATGACTTTCTGTGTGCTATTGTATGCTGCAGGTGATGCTGTATATCCCTTGGAGCTATGGCTGTTGACCCCATCCACAGCTCTTTGACTGTGAGGATGATGGCACATAATGCCACACTATCACAGACATGTAAAATCATCAAATGTGTTCAGGCTGCTGAAGCTACACCTGCTGTCTTGATACATATGGAGGTGGTGTCCAGAAATATGCTCAGTGACCTTCAGTAAGGTATTTATAGTCTGCACCATGCTGTATTATAACATGGTGCTATGAAAAGTGTGGCACTGGCAAAAGGCAGGATCTGGTCCACAACCATAGGCTGTAACAGGACACAGAATAAAAATTATGTATGCATTAACACATTAAGGCTATGCATTACAGTGAATTTAATGGCCATAGTATGAATCAGATATTAATTATACCCATAATCCAGAGGGCAGTCTTCATCATTTGCACAGGTGGAGGGGGCACAATGCCAAGACACAGTGATACTAACATATATGGAGGGCATGTGGGTAGTGTATGCAGTAGCCACTCACATAGCCAAAAAGAAGGCAAGAATTAGGCAACAATTCCTCCAGTGATGGGTTTGACCTTCCATAGGTGGAACACTGGCCCAGCAGTATGAGAACTTAAAGTAACTTGGCTAGAGGATGGTGTAGCATTTCAGCTGCATGTGCAAGAATGATGCTGTGCCCCTATGGTATTCTGAATTATGTTATGCACAACTTAAACAGCATATATAGGTGTTACCCATGGTAAGGTTGCAGGGTCATGGGCTGGCACTGAAGTGTGAAGCTGTACTTGGTTTGTGCAATGGGGTGTGCCAAGAGTAGAGATGGAAGAGTATCAGCCACATTTATGGGATCATCTGCAGCCAGAAGCAGAGGCAACCATGGACAGCGTGGACAGTGTAGCCATCTCACAAAAGGAGTGTATCATCCACATAAGCCTGGTGTTGATCTTGCACTGCACATCTATCCAGTAGCACAACAATAATGGTTGTTTTTCACAATCTGCATTACTGCCCCAATAAATGATGGCTGAGCTACCACTGCCCTCACTAGACAGGTCTGTTCCTAATCCCTGTATGGTATTTCACTCTGTGTGCATTACAGAATGTCCCATAGTCCCTACAGTGCTTGTTGTTATTCACACAGGCCATACAGCACACACAGCATCTCTGACATGGTTTGATTAGCTGCCATCTGTGTCTTGATCATGACCATGTGATGATCAATGCCAACAGTAATGCGTGGATCAGGGAACATTCTAGTGTGATTGTAGTGATGACCACTTATATCTTTCTTCCCTATGTCATTTGGAAACACCCAGAGGCAATGTAGTCCTCTGATTCCATTTATGGTAGAGCTAACAGTGCTTCAGGCCCAGGATTAACATCAAAGGGATGGTCTTCAACAGACATATCTAATGGACCTCCACATTTACTCAGCTGTGAGTGATGTGAGTGTGCCCTTCAATGTTAGCACTGCTGACATTGTCAGTGAGACAGCAGATTTGTGCTATGTGCATGGCGCTATCATCATTGGCCTCCAGAGATCTGTTGACATCAGACATGTGTAAAACTGTTGTGCTTGATTCCCTGCCTACTGAACCTGTGAATGCATGTACACAGCATACCTGAGGCACTGCCAGTATATATTTATGACTCCCAACATCATGTGGCATACACTGCTACATTGAAGTCCTATTCATTATTTATGAGAATATACGTTATACCATGGGAAATTATGTATCTTATGGTACATGTGGTCTCAGTTTCTAGCCTAATGTCTCCAGATGATACAAATGCATATGTGTTTGTCTGAGTAAACTATATCAATATGCATTGCAATGTCCTACAGGAACTACATGTGCCAATATTTACCTGGAGCACCTCTTACAGATAGTCAGATAAGCATCATCAGCCCATCACCCACATGTAAGCCACCACCAAGTATGAGGTTTCTCTCACATTCTTCACTGAGGGTTAACAGAAATAACTCCATCTCTGCCTTAGTTGCTCATCCCCAGTGATCAATCTGTCTTTTTCAATATCCTGTAACTTGGTCTTGGCACACAGCAACATATCAATGATCATGTGATGTACCTTTGCATTATCCTACTATGACTGTATTGATGTCCTGCACTAGTGTCTACCACATCTAGTCTTGGTAGACCTTGCCTGATTCACCATTCTTAAGAATATGCCTGCCATGTATATGTAAAGCCTGCACGTCTTTCTCCTCTGTTGTGAACTTCTCCAGCCATTGTTGTTCCGTAAGTCCCATGAAAGGACATGGGATCCTCATGTTGATCAATGCACATATTCATGACAGCTCATTATAGTGAATATGTGCTTCCAAACTGTCCTCAGCAGCCATGTGGCAGTCACAATCCTATGTACTGCTTATAGGGATACTTTTCTGACAATGTGCCATATTGTGATGGCTGTGGTCATGTGAGCCATGCTTGCTATTCCTACAAACCTGTGCCAATAGCACTGTCTATGCCTGGTGTACTGGAGGACCACCATCCCTTGTAGTATGTTATGCCATTTATGTAGATTTCACATAGTTTGTAGACACCTACATGACAAGACTAGGAACAAACCTGCCTGTGTTTTCTGTGCCTTTCAGGATGAACATCTCCTCCACCACAGGACTGCGACATGTCCTGCCTGCCCACTATGCCCTGTCAAAATAATCATCACCTATGGCAGGTTTGTGACCTCTCCTGCCACTTCTCTGTGTCCTGTGAGACTGAGGCCACTCCAGCCTGTCAGTCCCCTTTTATGGCCTTTGCAGTGTTTCCATACACACTGCAGTGCTGTGTACAGTATCTGTTGCTACCATGCTTCTTTGAGTGATGACTGTAATCCTGAGGTCTGTTAGCAGTTATCCTGTCTGCTGCCAGTTTTCCTATATGGCAGTAGGTTCTGATATCCACTATATTCTGATGATCTTACTTGCTCACAGTAATGTGGTTTCTATCAAAATGATAACTATGATTTTTATCATACTAAAACAGGGCCCACAGTATGGGCATCATGCTAATGAGTGGATTTAGTGTTGTTGATGTGTCTTTCGGCTTTTCCCGGTTAGGGGTCGCCACAGCGGAACTCCAGTCCGCTAATGATTGGCAGTAGATTTTTACATGCCGAGTTGCCGGCCCTGAGGCACAACCTTCAACAAAGGTATGCCCATTCACGCATGTCTCCACACAGAAGACGCTCTAGCTGAGAATCAAATAGGACAACGTCTTACTGTGAGGTGACAATGCTACCGCAGCACCACCACCACAGTCAATGAGTTGATTTAGTGTGATAGTCTATAAACCATGCATGAGCAGGAATGGGACAAATAGTGTGAAATAGGGCTAATAACACATGTATTATTGGTGTGATTTATAGACTATCACACTAATGAGTTGATTTAGTGTGATAGTCTATAAATCACACCAATAATACATGTGTTATTAGCCCTAGTTCACACTATTTGTCCCATTCCTGCTCATGCATGGTCTGATAGGTCAGTTACGGTGTACAAAGCTAAGGATCATAGCCACAGTAATTACACTTTTAGTCCTGCTAATGAGAATAGTTATTTTCCTACCCAGCAGTACATCATGCTTGTACACAGGCTTTGAGATCACTTAGGGTGTGCAGTCCTGGGAATCCTGACTGCACTAATATCACCCTTCAATACAGTACTGAGCATGTGTGCTGTACTACTCTTGATGGACATTACACTACTCTTCTACCCATCAATGCATGTCGTGTCATGTCTACAGCATCTGGTCAAGTGTCCCTACTACCATCTGAGCTTGATTTGATGAGTGGATGTGCCCTCAGCAGGATCAGCCTCTGGCAGATCTCCAACTTGGTGCAACAAGAAATGCAAGCTCTTTTGATACCTACTGTGCAGGTATCACCTGGAACACCTGATGGGGAATTATGAGGCTCAAATGTATAAAATGCATGTGTAGCATGACCTTGCCAGGGTGGTGAGTGATGGCACTGGCATCATCCACCTGGGTTAGCAGTGCCAACATAATTATGATGAAGGGGTACCATTCAGACTTCTGCCAGTGAGTGGAGAGACAACCACCATTTTATTGTAAATAATCTGTTATTGTCTTGTCACTGTACAGTAGGCCTGGCACCTTTAGCTACAATTGCCTTCTGCTTTCTAGGATATTTTGTGTTCATTACTGTTTGTTTTATATTTTCCAGTGCCCCATATAAGATCAAGGAAAATAGGACTGCCTGCCAAAACAGGCAGGCCAGGCTCACCAGGAAGCAGGGTGAGTATACTGTATTGCTGCCACTAATGTAATTCCATAGTATAGCTCTTTGCCTCTTCACTAAGCAGTTGTGTTTCTTTATATATACATATATATATATATATATATATATATATATATATATATATATATATATATATGTGTGTGTGTGTGTGTATATGTATATATATATATATATATATATATATATATATATATATATATATATATATATATATATATATATATATATATATATATATGTATATATATATATATATATATATATATGTATGTATATAAATGTGCATAGTAAAATAAATATTATTCTATGAAACAAGCATCAGTGCGATACTTAAAATCCAAAACTGCAATAAATGCATTCAAACCAAATGCGTTTAGACCATATTTACTTACACCAAATGGATAAAACCATAAATTTTGACCAAATGCATGGAACCTATATATATATATATATATATATATATATATATATATATGTGTGTGTGTGTGTGTGTGTGTGTGTGTGTGTGTGTGTGTGTGTGTGTGTGTGTGTGTGTGTGTGTGTGTTTGTAGACAGAGAGAGACCGAGAGAGAGCGAGAGAGACTGCTTAGTTATTCATTATCTTTGTTGTGTCAAAGTGCTGTACTTGTGTTGCACTTGTGTCATAATTTATTTTATTTTATATTCAGTATTTTATTGCCTTTGTAGTACTCTGCTTTGTTGGTTTGCTTTTCTCAGTTTCAGACCCTGTTCTAATAACAGGACCACGTATCACATCATTATTTTTTCTTGTGTCCGGTTTATTGCTTTTTTCATCATTTTCCATTTTTTATTAAGTTGCTTTGTTGTTTAGTTTTTCCTCCATTTAGTTTAATTTTCTGTGGGATCTGCCATGGAACAGGCAGAAGTGAGGTGGCAACCACCACACTCTGCTCTGGCCACTGCACTAATGTCTGTGTTCCTAGTAGTTGCCCTGTGGAAGGTTACCTTGAGGGATCACTGGTGGCCTATGTTGTTGTTTGTGTGGTAGGAGGCATAGATACCTCATCAGAGGGTGATATAGTGGGGTCCATACAGGTTATCCAATATGAAGTTTGGCAGCAGTTGACAATTAAGCTGGACTAATCAGCCAATGCTTTCTTCAGCACTGTGGAGCACGTCATCATCTTTGGCTGATACATCATGTAGCTGGCTGGTCCTAATCTTCAGGACAGCAGAATTGTAGGCCTCACATAATGTCAATTATTGTGGTGACTGACTTCTGTGGAGGTCTTCCCCACTGAAACAGTTTGGAAGTTGTTGGGAGGGTGGCCTAATGGTTAAGGTGCTTGTCTTACAAACACAAGGTACAGGGTTTGAATCTCACAGGAGATAATTGGCTAGGCTTAAAATGTCTCACAAGGGCAGTTAGCCTAGTACGAACCTATAAGGACTTTCTCACCTCATTTTATTCAACTTTATTGTATTCCCCTAGATTGTGTGCCACTCTCTATCCTCTTCAGTCCTATTATCCCCATCACCACATGTCCACCCAATATCAGTCTACATCTCTCTATATTGTTGCCCCCTTCCATAATTTGGCCTTTGGTCTGCCTTCTATGTTTGTTTGTCTGCCAGCATATGTTTCGTTCTCTATACTTTTCTTGCTCACTATACCCTCACAATATTATGGTGCTCTCTATTCTTTTTAAAAAAAAATGGTTAGCTGTTCCAACAATATTTATGTATATATGATCTTCTCCCCAACCCTGTACACCACTTTCTCCTTGTTATTGTCCTGTTTTGTGCTTCTCTGTTTGCTCTTTCCCATTTCTGACTGTCCTAGCACCACATTTCCTTCCCTTTTAGATAACGCATAGAATGGCACTTTGAAAATGAGCTCCCTGCTCTTTCTGTGTTGCAACGTTGTGGTGCTTCAGTGCTTCTTTGAATGTCCATAACTCCAGGTAGCTAGCTTCATGCTGATGTCTCCAAGTCATAGAAGTACTCATAGCATTATTGGCCCAGTTAGGCAATGACTCTTATTCGTCCATTTTGCTAACCAGGGTAGAGCACTGATCCAAACAGACTTATTTCAGTTTCAACCCAGACAAATATAAATGACAGTAGACAAACAAGTTGACAAGAAGTATTATGAATGCAAGCAAAATGCTGTGTGCAGTTAGCAATGAATCAATACAAGTAATAATAATAAAGTACACTGTACAGAGGACAATATAAAGACTGGTTAGAAAAGGAGACAGAAAAAGAGAGTTAAATACTGAAGGGACTGAGCTAATAGTGTAAAAGAGAGCAAAGGTAAGGTAAAGGCAAACAGAAATTAACTATACACAATATATATAGAATATGGAAGGGACGTCACCAATTATTGTAGGGAAATAATGTGAGAAAGACAAATGTGCCTGACTGATGAATGTGAGAGTGGGGGATTAGGTGATGTGTTCAGAGGGAAAGTATTTGCAAACTGACACAGACATGAGGTGATCTTTAAGCTGAGCATGAAATGATGGGTATAACATGAGATCCTTAATATTAGTAGGAAGGGAATTCCAGATGTTGGGGCCTAGGAGAGAGAAGGCAGGGTTAGGGCAATAAATTCTGATTCTGGGACATTGAAAAAGTGGACCAGAGTGGTTAAGATGTCTTAGATTGTAACTGGGGGGGGGGGTTGTTTGAAGAGGTTGTAGGCAAGGGAAGGACAGGAGTGTTCTCTGAGGAGCTTATAGAGTTGAGATCCAAGAAGCAGGTTGGCACTTTGTTGAACAGGTAGTCAAACGGCTTTATTAAGCGTGAGGCAGTGATGCTCATTTTTAGGGTAGAGGGTAATGAAACAGCATATAGAGTTGGTTATAATTTGGATGGTGGAGGAGTTTTTCTTGCAACCAGTGGAAGCCCATATTCAAGCTGGGCTATTAGAATGTCTGTGCCTATGGCATTCTTGATCGGTCTTTAGAGAAAGTGAGAAATTTTATAGGACCAAAATAGGAGGGAATTCTTTTTCTTCCATATTTGTTCTAGGTGAAGGTAAATGTTCAGTGTGGGATCAAGCCTTGTAACAAGCTATTTGAAGGAGATGATTTGATCAGTGGAGTTGTCAAGATATTTATGTATAAGAAGTGATTGAAAGTTCTTCTGCCATTAGGGGAGGTGCCAAACAGTATTACTTTAGTTTTGTAAGTGTTCAGCATTAGCTTTTTGTTATAAAGTCATTTGATAAGAGAAAGGAAGTCTGCTTGTAGTTGTTGTATGACCAAGGAGGTCAGGTCTGAGTGAAATAAAAACATATCATCAGCATAAAGTAAGAGAGAGAGAGGTGAGGGAGGTAAAGTGATGGAACTGATGTCAGTGGTGTGAGATGGGTCCGTTTTTTGGGGGAGGTGTTTAACAATGTTTTAAGTTAGGCAAAAATTATGAATATGAAGAAGGGGTAGGATGTTGAAGTCCTTAAATTGGAATGAGAACCAAGGGAGAAGATTGTCAAGACCAGCAGATAAGTCAGTTTTAGTTCTTTAATAGTGGTAGTACATGTTTAGCTTTAAGTACTTTGAAATAGAAAGTGGGAATATAGAAGACAGGAGAGAGGTTAGAAAGAAAGAGGGGTTATTAATGGATTAGGGATGTGCAATATATTGAAGTGGAGGCTAAAATTAGTGGCGAGATGGGGAGGAGTGGGTGTTAGCTGGATTAGTATGACCTTTCAAGCAGATGACTTCTGCACAGAACTTTTTGGGTTAGTTGAGAAGGGATGCCTGATACTTTTTGATAATGTGGCTTTTATGTTGCCTGATTGCCTGCTTATAATAACATTTTTGTCACTGGGAGGATTTGTTATGAAGCACCATCCCTGACATGACCTCTTTATTTCAACATTGATATATACCTAATCTCCACTGAGCCACCTCTCTCTCTACCTTTACTTTACTATTCACCATAACACGGTTGCATTATAATTCTTTCTGAAAGCCCTACCTATAGTCTTTGGCTCTGTACACCAATTGCTCATTCACACTGGTGTTTAATTCTGGGAGATGCTACTTTACAACATTCAATTTTCCCTAATTATAGAATAATAAAGTTATTAAGCTACAAGGAAACACATCTGTTCTGGTGCCTGCCTCATGTATTAATGAACAAAGTAGCAGCAACAGCACTCATAGAGATGCATTGTGCAAGCATCCTCATGTTCACAAGAGTGCACATGTACAGATGCAGTGCATTTGAATGTGCTCACAGACTCCCAAGAAACAAAAACATTCTGAAGCAGAATTAAGTCACAATATACTATGAAATTAATTAAAAAAGACAAGTCGTTTCTCTATCAAATCATTTTTACAAACAAATATTTATTTAATGAATATGTCAAGCTGCAAACAGAACATTATACATTAAGAATGATAACAAGCAAATAATATATTTATTTATTTATTTATTTATTTATTTATTTATTTATTCACATTTGTTGACTGGGAAAGTCCAACTGGGCCCTGGACCCATTTTCAGTGGAGGCTCGGGGCGAAAAGCTCCACAATTAACAATCCAACAAAACTTATACAGTTAGATTACAGATCTGGGGAGACAATTCACAAACCAATTTGTCAATAATCCTTGCAGCTTTTCTATTAGAAAAAATAACAATTCATCATTTAAACCGTGTAATATCAGCTACTGAGTACTTTAAAAACTACATACAAACTCTAATACAGTATGACCCAAATCAACAATACTTATACATCTATAGTCACTTGTAATGTATTCCTCTATCCTTCCCTGTTAATATGACACCCATGATTATCCACAGACTGCTCTTGCCTGGGAAAGATTTTCCATTCATGAGAGGAAAAATCCTCAGTTTGCTAAGTTCCTAGTAATTCCCACATATTTCACTTACTAAAAAAAGTGTTTTCCTCCTTTCCCACCCTTTTCCTGTAATTCCAAGTTTTTTTTTTCTTCCATATCATTTCTTTTACTTCCTTTATATTCAACAATTTTCTATTTTCTATTTATGTATTTCTTTAACATGGGCCAATTATTTCACTCCTACCCAATTTAGAAAATAAATCCTACTGAGATCTGATTTTAAACTGTTGCATCTCCTTGCAGTCCCAGAATACAAGCTCCCAAGCATTCCTTTCTTATTACACTTCCAGGATGTAACAACCAGCCATTGGAACATACTCTCCAGTTTCTCCAAGGTAGAAAAATACCTCTGAAGACATAGCCAGGCAAATATCCTGTTTTCCTGATTTACTGGCATATCTAGGAGCCTAACATGTTTCTCTTCAATTTCCCTTAACAAGCAATCTCTCTAGACTCCTTCACAACCTTCCTGTATTCTTGTTGAGTAATGTTCTTTCACTTCCATTAATGCTCTGGAGCATCTGCATATAATTATCTGTTTTGATCTACTGATCTGGCTTCCACTAAAAGGCCTACTATCTATGGCTTGTCCTGGGTAAAGCAATTGTGTGTAGTATTGCCCTAAGTTCCTGAACCCACCCGAGTAACTTAACCTCTCATTACCACACAATTTACAAATCAATTGTTAATCCTCCCGGTGTTTGATTCTATCCTCCTGCAAGAATTGCTTCCAGTATGTAGGTTCCTTAGGCCTGCTTCTCCGTATATTGGAGGCTCTTTCATTACCCACAGCTACTCTCATCTTGGGTGTGCATCCTATTGGAGTTAGACATGTTTCATATACCTTCAACTGCTTATGGGATAATACTTTCTTAAAGTAAGTCCTGGCATAATTTTGACCGCATCTGTTTGGCACATTATTTTATACCATATCCCACACAGCCTTCCTATATTCCTCCTGTTCCCCTTCTCTCCAAGAAAATAACATTCTCTTCCATCTAGTGATGAACTTTTGGTTTTGCAGCACATACATTAATCTAATCGGAGTGGCTCTATAGTAGTTTTCTAGGTCAGGGAAACCCAAACCACCCTCTTCATCTTCTTCAATTGTACTCATTCCTTTTTTACCCAGAAACATTATTTTACCTCTTTCTGAAGATGTTGCCAAACTTTGCTCTCAGGTTGATTAAAGCATGCTTGACCAGCATATAGTATCACTGGAACTAGAAACACTGAAACAGCCACAAAGTCTAGAGGAGGTTAAAAGATAACTAGATGAATACTTAATAAATCCTATGAAAGTTCAAGAGCCAGATGCAGCCACATAATTTTGACTGCAACCCACCTTCTCAGGAGATATTGACAAGAAAAATAAGGCAACCCAAAGTGTAACATGCAATGCCCAAGAGAAAACACTATGTTCTTAAGAAGTCAGTGAGGGACCCTATGGCTATCCTGGAAACTTTCTGGCACTTTTACAGGGAACTATACTCAGAAAGACAAATGACTGGGGATGCTGTCATATAAATGGATCAGCATCTACTGGATAAGTCAGATAGAGGGTTTGGTAAAGGAAGAGAAGTAGGCACAGATCAGAAAGAGAGTGAAACTGTTAGGGAGGCAATGAGGAAATTGCAAAACATCAAGTGAGGGGAAAAAGTATCAGTATCAGATGACCTTCTAGTTGAAACTTGAAGCCAGAATGGGACATGGTCCTAGATACCAAAGCAAGGTTGTTTAACAAAGTATTGAAAGACTCCAGTATTCCACCATCATGGAAACTGGCAATAGTGGTAGTGATATTGAAGGAAGGGAAAGATCCAGGAGAACCATAATCATGTAGTCAATTTCAATACTAAACCATGATTATAAGTCATATTGTCTGTTATGGCCATGAGAATGACACCTATCATTTCTAGGCTGATCATCCTAAATCAGTGTGAGTTTGAGAAAGATAGACAGACTTTTGATAACATTAATAAAATGATGATACAAATGGAGGCGGAGAGGAGAAATACCCCTTTGATCCTCTGTTAGCTTAGATACTGAGAAAGCATTCAACAAAATCAACTGCAGAAATCTTATAGGTTCAAAGGTTCATAGGTGTGTACTAGGCTAATAGCCCTGAAGCCTTTACAAGCCTAGCCCATAGGATTACCATGACATCGTGCCACCTGACCTTAGTTCCCAGTGCCTCTGTCAAATACAGCCACAGGAGTGATCCCTGAGGTGAATTTTCTATTGCCCATCCACTCATCAAGATTTCTCTTGAAGAGGGCCAGTGAGGTGCTCTGCCTGACATGTATGGGAAGTCTATTCCATAGCATGGGCTGTCTCTGGGTTATGAACCTGTCCCTCCAGCATGTTCTGTTGATTGTGGTAATGAGGCTGAGGTCTCTGGAGCATGTGGTGTGGAGGGATTGGGATTTCTTTAGATGTAGTATTTCTAACAAAGATGGGTCAGACATAGATTTGTAAGTCAAGCAGAGATCACCTCTAAGTAGGCGATATGAGACAGAGAATAGTTGGAGTTTTTTGAGTCTGTCCATATAGGACAAATATTTAAGGCTTAGAATCCTCTTTGTGAGGTACTTTTGCAGCCTCTCCAGTTGTTGCAGGTGTTTAGTGAGGTACATGCCAGTTGGGGCAATGTACTCAATGATTGGCCTAATGAGGGAAGAGTAGAGGAAGACAATGACCTCTTTCTTCCTGGATGCAAAACCCTTAGTAATGACATGTGCCACATAGAAGGACTTTCTGACCACAGTGGCAATGTGGTGGTCAAAGGAGAGGTTGCTGTCAACCTGTGTTCCTAGATCTCTTATAACGTCTTCTGTGTTCAGTGGACTACCATTAATGCGGTAAATCATGAGAACCATGTTTTTCCCAAAGGGGATGACGACACAATTTTTGGCATTGAGCTTAAGGCCATGGTTCTGACACCAGTTGTTGATCTCAGTGAGGCCTTTCTGTAGGATGTCAACATCACTTGGGGAGTTAAAAATAGCTCCCAACTTGCAATCACCTACAAACGTTGTCAGCCAGTGTCCCTTCGTGTCAGCCTGGACTTCAGATAAGTAGATACCAAACAGGAGAGGACCCAGGACCAAACCCTGTGGGACTCCACTTGTGACTGGCCGGCAGTCTGACTTGGAGTCAGCTACTTTCATACTGTTGGTTCTACCTGTGAGCCAGTTTGCAACCCACCTAGTGATATAAGGGTTGATGCCTAGCTTAGTGAGTTTTTATATGATTCCTGAGTGGGGAATGATATCAAAGGCCTTGGCCAGATCAAGGTAGGCTGTATGAACCACCTTGCCTTCATCGACAGATATGGTGACTGACTCAAAGAAGCCAACCAAGTTGAGCAGGTATGATCTACCCTTCACAAAACCAAACTGTGTGGGATCCAGAGTTTGGGGATTCCTTATATCCTTGTTTATTAGGTCCATGATGATGCATTCCATAGATTTGCATATCAGACTCATCAGGCTAATAGGGTGATAGTTCCCAGTGTCTGTAGTCATTCCTCCTTTGTGGAGAGGGATGACTGTAGCAGTGCACCATTTGGTAGGGATACAGCCTGAGATGAGGCTGTGATTGAACAGGGCACAAAGGTGAGGTGCCAGTTCACTCTGTAGTTCATGTAGAACACAGCCAGGGATATTGTCAGGTCCCATAGAAGCTGTATTTTTGGTCTTGGACAGTGCTGTTTTAACCTGTGCAGCAGTAATACTGGGTGCCTGGTAGTCTACTGGTATTGTGACTGATCCCTCAGGGGAAAGAGGGAAAGTTGGCACTGAATCTGTCGGCCAGTATATTGGCAATACCTGTTGGCTCGGTATAGGACATACCATTGTGCAGTAGCTCAGAGCAAATCTGGGTATTGTCGTGGAGATTCTTTACATAACTATAGAAGGCCTCGTGTTTATCTTTACTATCTGCTGCAATTCTGTTTTCATAGCTAGATTTTTGCAGTATTTACTGGACTTGGTTTCCCTTGGGGGAAAGTAGGTTCATTACAAGAGATTTATGATGGTACAAGAGTGCCAGTTAAGATAGGAAGAAGAATTTCTATGGAACTCCTACTGAAAAGAAGTAGGCAGGGGTGCCTACTGTCGCCTCTCCTCTTCACACTGTACATTGAATTGTTAGTGCAAAGATTTAGGGAATCAGAATTAGAGGGCTTTGATTGGCATGGAACCCAGCAAAAGAAATATCTATTTGCTGATGATGTAATTGTATAAATTGTTAACTTAGAAAGAAGGCTCCCAGTCTTATTTCAAATCTTGAATGTATTCCAGTTTATAGGATATAAAATTAATGAGAGGAAGTCAAAGATGTTTATGGTGAACTATGCCCTCACTTATGATATGGTATAGAAGTACCCCTTCCTTTACGGATATTAGAAGCTTAGGTATTTGGGGGTACGGCTAATGGAAAAAGTAAGTAAAACTGCATTTGAAATGTAAGAGAAAACAAAAGTAAAGATTATAAATAAAATAAGAATGGCTAAATGCTTCAAATGTACCTAGATAACAAGATCCACCTGTTTAAAATGTTCTTGGTACATTTAATAATCTATACTGGGCAGTCATATTACTAATACCCACCTGAGGCCACATAAAGGCAGCTTAGTAATGAACTGGAACAACTCATTTGTGATGGTAAACCTTCAAGAATGAGGAGGGAGAATTGTTCTTGCCACCTGAACAAGATGGCCTAGATCTCCCTAATCTGAAAGGATAGCATGAAGCCACCTAATTGAGATCAGTTCATGTGATACAAGTAGAATCGTGCACACCAAAGTGGAAGGTGCTGGGTCTTTCAAGAAGAAAGTCTATGGAAAGAGATAGGAAATTAGCCTTTGAGGGATCAAGAAAGAAATGAAAGGAACAAAAGCATGTCCAGAAAATATGCCTTGGGATAAGGAAATTAACATACCCTAAAAAACTTGGAAGCTGGCAAGCCAGGTTCCATGCTATTGACCTTGCAGGGAGATGGTTTACCTAAAGGCAAAGAGAAACTGTGAGCCAGCATTGGTACACTAAGAAGAAAGACCCAATATACTGGAAACAATTGCAAGTGGGGGAGAGGGTACTAACATGGGAGGATGCCAGACACCAATTAAACTTGGAGTATGGACCATACCTACTCTATGAGGGCTTGGTGAGGGAACTTTCACTTTTATTTATTTATTTATCCTTTGTTGACCAGGTTAGTCCCACCAGGCTAGTAGCCTTTATTCAGGGAAAATCCAAGATAGTATTTATACTACTACAGGAATTTTGGCCAGAACATCAAGGATCTCTCCCTTTTCTTTTCTCTGCCAGGTAGCCAGTAGGCCAAGATCAGAAAATATCGGTGAGCTGCAATAGTGGACAGATGGACAGCAAGCAGTTAGTGGTATACATCATTATAGAACTGAAGGTGAAATGGAGGAGTGAGATGATGAGTTGGATACAAAAAATGTGGGTAAGGGGTTTCCACACTTTCAAGTAACAAATTTGCAGGGAGGTAGTTTAGACACACAGACATTATGAGCAGTGTTGGAGGAAGGCGATCCAGTGGATGAACATGGGATATCATGGGCAGATGTTGTCTCTGAAAGACTGGAGAAGGATGATTCATATAGTGATGAGAAGAATGATTATTTTTGAGAAAAGTGGACTCGGTGAAGAAAATGTCTTAAAAATAACTCATAAAACTTATTCTTCAGTTGCAGCAGGGGAAGTGAAAAAGAAAAGCAAAAATAAAATTGCAGAAGCAATAGACAGATACCGGGTTAATATAATTATGCCACTTGATGTCAGACTGGAAGAAATAAAGGAATTAATTCAAACTGGGAAAGAAACATTTTATGAAGTGATTTCTGTTTTTTTTTTTTTCCAGACAGAAAGATTTCTGTCTGCATATGAGGAAAAGAAGGATCATGAACCATAAATAATTATGTTAAAGGGATAAAGGGATGCTAAAAAGAAAAGTGATACTGCAATTTAGAGCTTTGGAAACGAAGTGGAAGATGTGTTTTAGAACAAAAGTGTAAACAAGTTTGGAACATTAGTAAAATTACTGATGAAAGAAAATTATGGTCTGAGGGATGGTAAGCAATGATGTATTTGGAATGTAGAAATGAATCTACAAAGGCTGTAGTACTTAAAGAATGTAAAGACTTATCACATCCAGCTTCATACAGACACATTTTGATTCTAAACCATGATTATAAAGTGTCTATGTATAGAATGGCTAAAAGAATGGCAAAGGTGATCCCAAAATAGATGGATATGGATCAATGTGGTTTTGTGTAGGGAAGACAAACATTTGACATTAATAGAGCAATGATGATCTAGAGGGAAGCAGACTGTAAGAAAATACCACTGTTGTTGTTGGGTCTTGATGCCATGAAAGCATTCGAAAGAGTAAGCTGGGAATTTATGAGTAGGGTGATGGAGGCATTTGCATTCCCTGATAAAATAATAAGGTTGGATAGGAAGATATATGAGGCATTGGAGGCAGAAATTAAAGTTTTGTTTGAGCAGAGGAACCAGGTAGGGGTGTCTTCTTATATTTTGTTATTTGCATTATATTTAGAACCACTGGCAAAGAAAACAAGGGACTCAAAAATTCAAGGATATAATTGATATGTTAATCAGGAAAAGTTGGCTTTATTTGCAAATGATATAATTTTGTACCCGATAAAATCAGAAAATGACATATCAGTGCTGTGGAACATTCTGAGAGAATTTCAAGTCTTTTTGGGATACAAAATTAATGAAGATAAAACAAAGGCAATAGCTGTAAACTATGTACCTACACATATTTATGGGGACATGATACAATGAAGTACTTAGGAGTATGGATTAAAGGGATTCTGTTATAGCAGCTAAGGATCTGTGGGAAAAGACTAAGCAAAAGATAATACAAAACTGAGAAATTGGAAACTCTGTTTATGGATATGGATAGCAAGGTATAAGCAGTGAAAATGTTTTTAGTCCCTTTAGTTTTAATATATAGATCATGCATATTTTTATCAGCCAGAGGAGAAGTTGTGGGTAGCAATTAATAAAGAGTTGAAGGACTTTATCTGGGAAGGGAAGAAGTTAAGAGTCAATTAGGATAAGATGATCCTTCCAATAGAACAAGGTGGTTTGGGACTACCTGATTTGAAGGGGTATTGCAAAGCTACATGGTTAAGGCTCCTATACATAGCACAAGCAGAAAGCTATAATTCAAATGGAAATAGGGGTACAAGGAAGAGGCAAGAGGGGGCTGGAATTTACTGGAGAAAACTGGCAAATGAACTAAGGTATTAGGAGCAAATAATTTGAGAGGGAATGTTGATAGAATGGGAAGAGGCCAATAATTCATTTGAACTGTATGCTAGAGATTGTCTTCCCTATCAAGGATTGATATCAGAGTATAGGCAAAGAGAAAGGAACAGTAGGATCCTCAGTGAAAGACCTGCTCTGGTAGAGTTTTTAGTAGAATCTAGATAAGATTAGTTAAAAATGGATAATTAATAGGATATGCATGATAACAATAGGAATCAATCAGAGGAGGTTAGGAAAGGACTGGGAGGAGAGACTAGATAAGCAATTCACAGAGAAACAATGGGAAGATATATGTATGGTTCCCCCAAATTTGCAACAAAGTCTAGAAGATTTAGAATCTTTGCTTGGAAGCTTTTGCATAGGTATTTGTACACCCCAAGCAGACTCCCAAACATTTTTTAACAGGTAGACTGCAAACATTGGAAATGTAGTGGAGAAGATAGAAGTAATTGGGAACATATTTTTGGCAGTATAATAAGTTGGCAGATTTTAAAAATCCCCTACAGACTCCTCTGTCAGAAATAATAGGTGAGTAAATTGGTATAACTAAGGAAATTACTTTTTGAGGTGTGATAAAGAATTGGAATTGTCTAGACATAGAAAAGCCTTGCTGAGATTAATTCTGGTGGCTGCCAAAAAAGCAATTACTAGAAAATGGAAATCAAAGTCTAAACCAACTGTGCTAGAAGTACTGAATATAGTAACAGAGATAAAACAGCTGTAAGTGGGATCTTTAGAAATGGGTAGGGGCAAATTCCAGAGAAAAAATGACAATGTCAGGAAGAATACATGCAGAAAAAAATTTAAGGAGAAATGAGGTTTATGAGAAGGCAGGAAGTGAACAATTTATGTAATGTTGGACTGACAATAACTGCCTAGAAGACTGTAAGTGATGTATAATGTTTGCAACAGAAAATATGTCAATACAGTTTGTTTTCATTCATATAAATATATGATTGCCCATGCCATAAGTGGTAACTCAGTAAAGATGTTTCTTGTATTAAAAAATGCATTTTATGCTTAACAGACTTACAGACTTGAATTTGGATTTAGAAAGTCAGGCCTGAGCTCTCACTAAACATTTAGTGAATGAACATTTTTCTCTTTTTCCAAGAACACTTCACAGTTCTCCTTCTTAATCCCCTTCATGAGCTTGACTACCATATCATCATCATGTGGGGTTTTCAGCTTCCACCTTTTCGTGGTATATCTTTTTACCACAATCTTTAGCAAGCATGCTTCTTTAACTCTCTCATCATTGAGGTTCATCTTATTATTCCAATTCACCAAAAAGACAGATTTGCTCAGCCTGACCTTGCTATCTAGCACCTGACTCAAGAGTGCTTATACTTGAAATGTAAAATGGGACAAACCTTCACACTGCTAAAATATATTTCTAAGTCTCCATCTGGTTTGTATCACATCTTCAACAGTTCCTCGATACAGCTGGGAACATATTAGCGAATCTGGATGGCATGTAGAATTTTTTTATGGAGGTATTTCCATCGAATATCCTGAAGTGCCACAATTCTGTAGTATATGGTAATGGAGCATGTCAAAGTTATGTTTAAACTCCTTTCCCATTATCTTTTAACTTGCTCTGCTACTCCCCCATATAACTAATTATACCTCTATATCCCCTACTAATGATCAAAGACATCTGGGGAGATTCTAATCTTGCCTCCTTTAAAAATATAACAATTTGCAACATTTCTCTCCCATTGGACACCTATCTACCAATGTCCATGTATCCAGCAGTGTCAGTGGTGAATCAGGTAGCCCACTTGCCTTTGGTACAGAAGGCTGTGAGTTCTATTCCCACACCAGGAAAATAGATTGCTGACACTGTAGTGAAGCATAAGGGGATGTTGCATTGCACTCCTGGGTATGTAGACCTTTGGATGAGACATTAAACTAAGGTCCTATCTGCTTGAGTTGGTAGTAGCTGAGTTGGATGTAGAGGATCCCATGGTGCCTGTTGAAAATATTTTTATTTTTATTAAAAATATATACATCTATATGTATGCCCCTTCTTTATAACCAAACATTATTATTTGTCGTATCAAAACAAAACAAAAATTATTCTAATTACACATTATTTTATTTTAAACAACTATTTTAACCCCCAACATCCTATAATCAACAAACATTTTTAATCATCTGGATTATACCACTGTTATACCATTTATCATGATATAATAATTATTGACACCTCATTGTCCACATAACCCCTATAACAACCATTAATAATCTATCTAAAAAAGCTCTCTCAAATTTCCATACAATGAACACTTCACAAAGGCGGTGCCTCCACCGACCCTGGAAATTACCATTATTTACATTGACAAGCCTATCTGCAAAGCCATGGGAGGATACCTGGACCTCTCATAAATAAAATAGGGCATTTGGATTTGCAGATCCATCAGTTGCCAGTTTGGCTTTGTCAGATCATTGCTTTAAACTTTGGTGACTTTTTTGAAAAAGAACAGTCACCAGATTGATGAGAGGTACATACCTACCTACCGATGCCTTCTGGCGACCTTCCATATACAATACCCCACTCGGGTATCATTGAAAAATTGAAAACTCATCAGCTTAATACATCACAAGACAAACTGGCTAATTGACAGAACCCACAGGGTCCACAGGCAGAAGACAAGTTGCTGGCTGGTGTGTCAGGAGTCAACTGTCACAAGTGGTGTACCCACACACAGGGCTCAGGCCTGGGCCTCTTGTTTTGGCATTTTTTTTCCGGACAAAGCAAACACACATTGGCAAGGTTGACAAAGTTGAAGCACTAGTAGACAGAAAACTCAGTAGATACATCATCTGACACAGAACACAGATATCCGGATAGAAGGAAACACCCAAACCCAGAAAGTTAAATGCCAAAAAAATGCCAAAAATGCCAAAAAAAAAAGTCATACCCCGTAAAAAACAAAGTTACACCAAAGTGGTGGCAATTCACTGAGCACAGAAGAAGTTATCAGGGAGGAAGGGACCTAGGGACATTCAGACCCATGTAGTCTAAGTAGTGTCATTCTACAAAAGTTAGTAAGACCTTCTAATAGGGTGCTTCACATATCATGAAGGGATTCTCATAGGAAATCATAGATCTAGATCAATCTCCATATACTCATCACTCATCAGACCAATGATTGAGTACAATGCCAATGCCCCACCCTACAAAAGTGGACACTCACATAAAGCAGCTGGACCAAAAGTAAACTCACCAAAGGGATAAAAAAAAGGGGGTCCTAAATCCTCCAACTGTGCCAGCTCCAGCCAGCTTGCTCAGACTTGAGCTTACTTGCTTCTATTCTTGCCATGAATATACCTCATCCTAGTTTTCAAACCCAGATTTGATGAATATAGATCCATCAAAGCCACAAAACCATCAGACACAAGAGAGAAAAGAAGGAGGATACATTCGTCCTACTTGGAGGAGGGCATGGGGGATATATGGGACAGCTTCATAAAATATGCTGTGCTAATAAATCCCGCAAAATTGAGCAATAAAGCAGAGAGAAAAGATGGATGTATATGGAGAGAAATCACATCAATGGATGGGATGACAGATATATATACCTCAGTAAGACCACAGTGTAGGCAAGGCACAGCAAAATAATAAAAATAATTCCCCTTAGCCCAAAACAAAGCGTAAAACATAAAACTATAATGCCTATAGGGTTACTAACTACCCTAGCCTAGTATGAACCTATGAACCTATGAACCTATATAAGCATATCCATGTTGAAATGTTTAAATATTTCACATTTAAATTCTTTGTCACATAACTCTCCTATAACTTTTACTCTTTCACATTCTAAAAATTGTGATCCATGGTTTCTTCAACATTATAAATTTTAAACAATCCATCCTCTAATTGCTTATGTTTTATTTCTGCTTTAACTGGTACCTTTTTAACATCAAATGCCACATAAAATGTTGAAATTTAATATCCATTTAAAACTAAACCTTCTTTTTTTCATAACTGTTTAATATTTATTTCTTTACTAGCCCATACTTTAATAGAATAATATTCATATTTTTTCATATCATTAATTTCTACTATTTTTCTCATTACTTTGTATAGCCCATCTTTTAACAAAAATAAAAAAAATCAAAATAACTTTGCTAAAAGTATCTTTCTTTTTTCACTTTTTAACCAATTTTCATTTTATCCTTCCCAAATGATGTTACCTATACCAGCCCATTCCTTATTCAGAAGTTTTTTTTTTAAATCTGATACAAATGTAAAGAAGCTAAAAACATAGATGGATTTTTCAAACCCAACCCCCTTCTTCTTCTTTCTTATAGTAAACAACTCCCTTTTATCAGATTTAATCTTCACCCTCACAAAAAAAGAAAACTTCATAACTAAAGGCTCTTTTGTAAATTCACTGGGGAAAATACAAATGCCCTGTACATATCCTAACTTCCCCAAATAATTAAATGTATTAAGTATATCTACTTCATGTAAAATAGCTAAAAAAATTCCACGTTTATGATTCCTTCAATTTTTTATCATACATTATTCCATAATTGTATTTTTCTTCTTCCTAAAGCTAAATTCAAAACACAGATTTCCTTCTTCAAACAATAAACACCTGCATTTTAACTATATCACCAAACCCTTGATTCTTTTTTTTATTAATCCCCAAACCCATTTTATCCATACCAAATTGTCCTGATCCATTTTTTACTCTTTGCAATAATAAGTAAATCATCAACATACAACATAAATATAGAAATTTGGATTTTATTCCTAAATATAACAATATGCTTTTTTACATTTTCCAGCCTTACTAATCAATGCATTCATTATCAATCTAAATAAGATCACACTTAAAGGACATACCCATTTAACCCTCCTTTTCACTTATGGTTATTTACTATACCATCTAGTTCATTAAAATTCTACTAAATGAGTTAACATAACTTGATTTAATCAAACTTCTAAAATTATCATATAAACTGTAACTTTCTAGTACCACAAACTACCATGACTGACTCTATCATATGTATTTTCAGTGTCACATACTACTATTCTAGCATTGTTCTTTTCATATTAAATCCCATTTACCATTTAATTTATAATCAACAACATATCTTGACTATGCCTTTCCTTTTATACCATATACCCCTTCATCAACAATTTTATCTTTTATTCTATTATTTTACCTACTCTACCTTGCAACATGTTCATCATTTTAAATCTACATTACTTAAAGTTATAGGTCTCCAGCTCTTAATTTCATTATTTTTCCCCTTCTTAAACAACTTTGCTACCCCTTACATCCTCATATACCTTTTTTCCAAATCCCATTTTCTAACAAAAAATTAATTTCTTCCAAAAACTATTTTCTTCTGTCATCCATTTGGTTATAAAATTCATACGTCAAACCTTCTGACCATGGCATACTTTGCTTTTCAACATTATTCAACATTTCAATCAACTCTTTTAAATCGATTATTTTTACCATTTCGTTTTTCATCACCTTTTCCAATCTTAATACATTCCACACTTCTCCCTTTCCTCCTTTCTTATTATATACATATCAGCAAAAAAATATATAACCATTTCCATTTTTTAATTTGGTTCACACACCTATCATTTTAATACTATCAATTCTACTTTTATCTTTCTTTACTTTTTTTCCCTAACAGAGGCCATAACCTTCTCCCACCTACCCTTAACCACATATCTTTGATTAGACAATAATCTTGTCAGTTTTTCATATTCTCCTTATGTATTATTCTCTCCTTTCTTTTTCTCTTGTCTTTAATTATGAACTGTTTTTTTCATATTCCTCAACAACCTTCTTATATCTTTCTTCCTATCTTCTTCAATAGTCTCTTTTTACTTTAAATATAATTTTTAAACTTTATTTTGTACTTTAACAACCAAAGTCCTATGATTATATAAAAAGACTACATAGTAGAATGTTCTAGCCATAAAATTTTCCAGGATGTTGGTGATTCTCATACTTTTAAAATATTGCTAAACAAAAACTTCCAGATCATTATCATTTTCTTCCCTCCTAGTTTCCAAACCCAACAGGAATACTTTTCTGTGGACTGGTTATACATCACCATCCTCATCCCATCTCCTCATATCCTAACTGCTAGTAATTAATCGTCATCTACCTCTAATTTTGGCATATTTAGTTCTTCCATAAAAATTTTCATTTGCACTTTTTCTTGATTTCCATGTTTCCCTACATTATACAGATTTTCATAAAATTTCTGAAATATTTCTAATACCTTTACAGGATCTCTGGTTAATTTCTTTGTCATACGCTCCCAAAGTTGGCAATAATCCTTTCTACTTTCTGTTTACTGAGTCAATGTGCTAAAAGCTTTTGTGCTCTGGAGTTATTATCAAAAAAACAGTTGCTTAACAGCAGTCTTTCTAAACTCATGCATATTATCAAGGCAGTTCCTTATTTTCTCTTTATCACTCTGCAGTGGTGCCATTTCTTGTTTTGTGAGATTCCCCTCATTCTGCAATACTTTAACCTTTGTCAGTCCCTCTATATAATTCTTGTTACTTCTTAACCATATCTCTTTTTCTTTTATTTCTACCCTACCCTGCAGGGCAGCAGTATCTCCTCAGAAGAAAGGTCTGACAATCTGCTTCCATAATATAGCATAAGAACCCCATGGGGCTTACTCACAGAGTCCCCATGAGTTGATTTTACGCTTTTGTGTTGGTGCTTGCATTAAGTATTGTGTCCTTGAGATTGTGTAACTAGATGGTGGGTTCTAATCTCACAGCAGTTACTGTGTGTAAGTATGGAGTTGTGTAAATACACCTTTAACAACTACTGGCCTCAATAAAATAGAAACCTGAAGAAATGTTTAGTTTTACTTGAAAAGCTCACCCAGAATCTGCCACAATTTGCTGTGAGGGAAAGGTTAGTTTGTTTTTGCTTTCTTGTATTTTGTGTAGTTTCATTGCCTTCTTCTATTTTGTATATTGTGATTTATTTTCTTTACACTGTGTTTTACTTGTATTCTGCTTTTAACTGTAGATTTAAATTGGGAAATAGAGCACAGCTGTGTCTCTTGTGAGTCACACAGAAATTAAGTTTTTACCCACGCTCTCACCCAGCTGTTGGTGTGTTTTTAAACTCAACTGTCTTTCTAGAGGCATGCCCCTTATGATAATTTGACCACATATCTTATTCCCTCTTCTCTTTCATTGGCTATTGCGAGTAAGCACACAATTGTCATTTTGTGAAATCTCTCTCCTTCAATTATTTAAATGTATTGGCCATCCCACTGTATTCCTTAGAATCAGAATACAATGTGCCCACCCACCTCCAATCTATCTTACTCTTTTAAAATTAGTGGCTCTTCACTTAGATAGGTCCACCCTGGTGAAATCACAACATCAATAGGCTCTATAGCAGAAGGAAGAAAATCATAACAAAACTTAGGAACTGCAGTACCCAGCAGAATAAAAGTACTCTCACCAAGCTAAACAAACAATCCAGAGGACAAATAAAGTCTACTAAAGCCATATCTGAGGTAAATGTGGCCTCCCAGGCCAAGGACTACCACAAGGCATTCTTTAGCTATGTCTACAACCTCAAAGGCAGTATACAACTGTGTTCAGAGCTCATTGTTAATGGAGTCACATATACTGTTCCAGAACATATAGCAAACCTACTGGCCAAAAAATTAATCTCCAAATACATCCTTCTCTCCCCCTCAACCTTTCCTCAGGAAATACTATCAAATATAACACCCTCGCTATCACTAGGGAGGAGGATTTAATGCTCTCTTTAAGGCAAAGAACACTGCATAGATGAACCCAGACAATATTCCTGGCATCTATGTCCAAGGAAGTCATTATTCCACTGTATTTGGCATTCATCATACCTATCATTGAGTATAATGCCCCGTTTGGTATGAACCTAACCAGGCATTTCCAACAACTGGAATATCTGCAGAAGCTCCTCACTAAAAGAATACAGGGCACACATCTAAATAGCATGAAATATGACCTATCAGGCCCTCTGAGATTGCTATTTAATTGTCTCCAAACAGGCTTCATGCCTCATGAATGGAGAACAGCAATAATCACACATAGGTGGGCCATCTACAGATGCTGGAAATCACAGACCTATAAGTCTCACTAGTCTCTTATGCAAAGCCATGGAAAGAATTATCATGCAAATGATCAATAATAACATAGGAAATCTCCAGACCCACTTCAATTTGGTTTCATCAAGGGCAAGTCATGCCTTCTCATTCTGGTGGACTTCTTTGAGAAGATCACCAAAACAATGGATGAGGGTAAAATAGTTCACAGGGCCAAAGGCATTTAATGCAATACCCCCTCTCGGGCATTGTTGACAAAGTCAAGAGGTTAAGTACAAACCCTTATGTCACCCAGTGGATAGCCAGCTGGCTCATACACAGGACCCAGGAAGTTAGACTTGGGGGGGGGGGTCCGCCTCTACAAAAAGGCTAGTCACAAGTGGAGTCCCTCAGGGATTGGTCCTGAGACCACTCCTTTTTGGCATTTACTTCTCTGAAGTCAAGGCCAATGTCAGTGGCCTCTAGCTGACTGAATTTGCAGATGATTGCAAATTAGAAGCTCTCATTGAATTCCCCACTGACACAAATGTTCTCCAGGAAGGTCTGACACAAAAAAAAAAAAAAACAACTGATGTCAGAGCCATGAACTAAAACTAAATGTCAGGAAATGCATAATAGTATACTTTGGGAAGTCATCCACCCCTGGTAACTATCAAATTGACAAAACACCCCTAACAGTTGATCCATTAGTCAGGAACTTGGTGACACACATAAACAGTAATCTAGCCTTTGACCAAGTTATGCAACTTATAAACAAAGGTATGCCATCTAGGTCCAAGTAAGCCATTCTTCCACTTTATTTGGCATTCATAAGACCTATCATTGAGTACAATGTCCCCTTTGGTATGTACCTAACCAGGCATATCCAACAATTAGAATATCCACAGAGGTTCCTCACTAAAAGAATACAGGGCATAAGTAACATGTCCTATCCAGACTACTTCAAGGCCTTATCTGTGTATTCTGTCTCCTACAAGCTTTTGAGGGGATATTTAAGCTTGGCATACAAGGCATTGTCAGACCCCACTCTGACGGACCTCCTGCATATCTGTGAAACAAACAGCATCAGAATCACCCATTCTAAAGACTTAAACCTTGCCTGTGATATAACTAGGACCTGCTGGAGAGACAGGTATGTATCCCAGAGACTACCCCTTCTCTGAAAAAGGCTCCTGATCCATGTGAAGCAGAGTTCCCCTAACCCAATTCAAGTGTAACTTGGACAATTGGAATGGGAGCAGGAAATTCATCCTTGGAGATTTGGGATGCATTGCTAGGCTTAAAAAGGCCCCTGTGGTCATTAGCCATCTATCTTCCCTAGTAACTCCTCAGTAATTTCCACTACCCATTCCTTAAATCTCTCTATGTTTAACAGATAGGTGGGGAAGCGTCAGTGTCTCACTTTTTATTTCATTACCCTGCATTTTTATTTTAGTTATCTTTGATGTGTGATCTAAAATAGTTACTGGATGCATATCAAAACTTTCAATTAAATGCACACATTTATGTGAAATACAATTTCTGTCTAGCCTAGCCAAGTTTTTGTACCTTGGGGAATAATATGCAAATTCCCTCTAAACTTCTACTATTGAATTCACATCTTCCATGTCAAATATCATCATAAATGTCTTCAAAAATCTACCCTCTTTTGCTATATTTTCCTTTCTATGCCCCCCAGATATATCCTCAGTGTTACAAATCAAATCCCAGTCCCCCACATATAAATAATATTCCCTGCTAAAAGCAGAATCTCCATAAGCTCCATTGTAGCAGTTTTACGTGGAATATAAATACATGACAACACAATCCTTTCCCTTGTCAGTAGCCCTTTACTACTACAACTCTACCATTATTAACTTTTTTTCTTCCTCTCTCACTATTGGAGCTCCTGTAGCAATTAAGATAAGCACTCTCTTTTTCCTTTGTCCCAGATATTCTACTGAATAACCATCCCACAATCCTTACTTGATCAAATTCACATTTCTTTCCAAATGTGTCTGTTGTAGCATAGCTATTTGCACTCTGCATTTTTAATATAGTTTAGTTCATTTTCTTTTTTATATATATTCCTTTTAGACCATTTGCATTTAAAGATAACATGGAAAGTATTGTCATTATGATAAGACGTTATGCTTGCATAAAATGCCTTGAGGGAATTGCTTTAGCAATGTGTAAATGAATAGTATTGCTGGAATAATAATGTGATTCTGTGATAAATGTCATAGTATTGTTTGTTGAGCTTTCAAAATGTGCATACAGCAGTGATCTCTTACTGCATTATACTGTCCTCATCCATAAAAAGCATATTCAGTTTGCTTACCTTTACTCATTATTTTAAATGTTGTCATTTCACACATCTCCTTTGACACCTGGTGAAGGAATCTCTTTAAACATATTCCTCAATCAGTCATTCTTTCATGCCACCATAGATACAGATACGGTTGTACTACATTCTGGGTGGGCATATAATTGCTTTTGTTTTAGTCTCATTAACTTAAAATCCTTCCAATTTATAGTACATGTCTAATTTCTCAAAGAAGACTGCTAGATTTTCTTAGCATTTCACTATTAAATAATGTCAGAGTATAATTTCACAGGGTATAATAGCAATCATACTTCTCAACCACTTAGCACAACAAATCCAGACAAAGTCAAAAATAATGAGGGGAAAAGGCCTATAATCAAGCACAGATTTTAAATATTGCTCCTACACACTAAGCAAGCTGTTAAATTAACAGTGTTTGCATTAGCTTGCATTTTCTGAGAACATGAAGTCTGAAACTCAAATGTTTGTAATTATTCGGTGACTTTAATCCTAAATGATTTGTCAGAAAATAACAAATTTTATGAGAAACAGACCAAAGTCAGACAAAAAATCTGGACAATCTGCAAAAATCTAGATGGTTGAGAGGTATAATAGACAATAACTCCTGTTTGGATGTGAGTAATACAAAATTTACCCATGTCTGACTTTGTCTGACCACCTGGACTTTGGCTCATGATCAGAACATGCACCGCATATGAGAAAATCCTGCATTACTCATGCCCAGATGTGAGCTACTGTTAAGTTAACTCATTAATGCTTATGTGGTGGTGAATGTTACACCTGTAGCAGCCTATACGCATCTTGTGTTTCAAAGCATTTTCTCAAAAATAAACTTAAAAAGCATAAGATAAACAAATGTAATTTTTTTCTGAACAATTAAACCTATTAAAACTATATAAATAGCAATGTTGGCATAAGAAGTATTCTTTTCAGTAACAATAGTCAAGACATTCATAGTCTTTCTATAAATACTGTAACATATTATAAAACACACAAACTCCAACTTATATTTCTGTTAAACTTTCGTAAACAAGTTGTCTTACTTTGAAACTGTACTACTTAGACATATATTGTTAGAATAACAAAACAACCACCCAGTATCCAAACCACTTTATTTTTTCTCTCTGATGTTTCGGCACAAAGCCTTCAAGTTTACTCCTTGAAGGCTTTGTGCCGAGACGGAGAGAGAGAGAAATAAAGTGGTCTGGATACTGGCTGGTCATTTTATTATTCCTATCCTTCTGGTGTTGGTGGCTTGAACAATATATTGTTAGAATGCTTTTGTTACCCATACATCAGCTTTCACATTACAACAAGAAATTCCTCTATGAGTGGATGTTTACTGACATATTTACAAAATATGAAAACATATGCTTAATTATATAACTAGAAATATAAATAGTAGTTAATATCATTAAAGATGTGCAACTTACAGTGCAAATAAAAAAGACAGTTTTCTTCAAGAATATCTAAGGTTTCACCTGATGTAATGCAACAGTTTGTAAGTCACTTGGCGTTTGAAGTATTAAGTGCATATGGAAATATTCTTTGTTTTCATAACTCATAACAAACTAGCAACATCTCAGTATAACTTGATATAAATGAACACTTGAAAGCTTTAACTTGTTGGAAAAATGTATGACTGGGACTGATAAAAAGAAATGAAGTAGTAGCATGGAAAGATTATTTATTTCAGAGTTTGAGACTACTTCAGACAAGAAAATAAGTGTGCAGTTTAGGACTTCAGCTATAGATATGGATGAGCATAAATTAAACTGTTTTTTTTTCTTTCACTATGTAGTAAAGTACGAGAAATTATAAAAAAATATATGATGAAGGAGATGTATGAACTAGGGGTTGGGAAGTATGGATAACACCACTATGGCCTTTTATGCCATGCACCTCAAAACCAGGAAGGGGTCTCAGTTATGAAAACATGAACATAAATATGAATAATAAATGACAGATTGAGTCATTTCTCTACTGTAGAACATCCTAGGTAAGTAATCTTAGTGTCATTTTGTTAAGAACTCTGTGCTTTCTAATATTGCCTGTTATTACCTGATAAGTCACTCGGTTAAAGAAGCCAAGCCCAAAACATGTCTGGATGCCATAGAGAGATATGGGTATGAATTGAAAATTTACAAAAATGGCAATATAGGATTGAGGGAGTTAAGCATCATGCTAATAGTACAAGTATTGTATTTATTTATTTATTTACTCTTTGTTGGCCATGTTAGTTCTACTAAACCAGTCTCCTCTGTTCAGGGGTGATCCAAGGTGGTATTCATAAAAACTGGAGGAAATTTGGCCAGGGCACCCTGTAGCTTCCCCTACTCTTTGGAGGAGAGGAAGTGAGCCACTATCTGGAGCTGATAGGTGGTCCCCTAGGGCTGTTACTGCAGGTCTTAGAATCCCAAGATGGAGGAGAGTGTAACAGAGCTGGAGAGAGGAGCAGGAGAAAAATTACTGAAGTAAGGAGAAGAAATAATGGTTACAGAGCTGGGAAATGGAGATACAAGTGTTGATACATTTGATGAACCAGGCAGAGTCAAAGGAAATATCAAAAGTAAGAGTGAATGAGATTGTGTTGAAAGTATTGCAGGAAGAAGAAACTGAGAGATTGGAAACACAAACAACTGAGGGTAAAGGGAAAATAATGGAGGTATTCTCAGCTAGTAGAGTAGCCAGTTTTCAGGCTTTACCTCTGCAACAGGATTTTTGTTACAAGAAAAAAGTTATACAGATTCAAGGCAGTTTCTCAACAGCAACAGAGAAGATGACCAGTGGTAAGAAAAAAAATAAAAGTGATGGTATTTTGAACAGTTATGATATGGATAGTATTATTTTGCAACTCGGATTTAACATTAAAGACATAAGAGCATTAATTCATGTGGGAGATGGATTTTTTGTGAAGTGACGCTTGAAAGCTTTAACTTGTTGGAAAAATGTATGACTGGGACTGATAAAAAGAAATGAAGTAGTACCATGGAAAGATTATTTATTTCAGAGTCTGAGAATACCTCTGACAAGAAAATAAGTGTGCAGTTTAGGACTTCAGCTATAGATATGGATGAGCATAAATTAAACTGTTTTTGTTTTCTTTCACTATGTAGTAAAGTACATGAAATTAAAAAAAATATATATGATGAAGGAGATGTATGAACTAGGGGTTGGGAAGTATGGATAACAGTGGGTGTTAAGGATGGAAATATTCAACATATTTCAAATACAGTAATTATGAATGGTATGAGAGGATTTGTTAGGTACCAGGGTAAACCCAAAGCATGCTATTTCTGTGGGGATAAAAATCATTTAGTACAAGACTGTAACAAATGAAAGATAAACAGTAGAAAATATTATTACAGAAAATTTTGAAAGAGAAAGTGGTATGGAGTGGGGGATACTGAAAGAAGGTTAAACAATGAAGAGTTACTTAGAGAAGAAACAGATCAAATTATGTTATTAATACAAAGGGAGAGGACATATTTGCAAATTTAGGAAGTAAAGAAAAAGAAGAGAGAGAGAAATTGGGACAGGAGATCAACAAGAAGAATATAGTAAAAAATCAATTGTTAGGAGACTTAGAAGAAGAAAAAAAATAAGATCTGGAAGTAAAGCACAGAAAAAGGAAAACGATAATATAGGAATTTTAGCATTAAATGTGAATAGCATTAGAAATTATAGAAGAATTTTGGTGATATTGGAATGGTATAAAAATAAAAATTGGTGTTTTTGTTTGCTAAATACTAGGTGTAACAAAGAAATGATGCCAGGGTAATCCTATGGGCTAGGCTTGTAAAGGCACCAGGGCCATTAACCTAGTACAAACCTATGAACCTAAATAAAAATGGAAAAGAATAAAGTCAGTACAGGGAGGCAGATTGTTTGGCCATTAGGAAATGAGACATGTTCTGAAAAAGAAATTCTTATAAAAATGAAGAAATACGAATTTTAGATGTAACCTTAGTAGTACAAGGAAGGGTAGTGATATGTAATAGGAAAATGAAACAAAAATGTATTAGATTAATAGTGATTTATGCATGTACTAATATGACAGAGAGAAAACAGTTGTTTGAATAAATAAAAAGAAAATTGTGTTAGTAAATATGCCAATAGTGATGGTAGGAGATTTTTAGCTGCAACCTGAGAAAAGAAAGGGAAAAAATAACACAGGATATTAAGATGTTAAGGGGTTTAATAAAATGTGGAGATTTAAAAGTAGGAAAGAATAGGGAATGTACATGTAAAAGGGCATTTTTTTAAGACTGAAATTGATTATATAATGTATTATAAAGACATGGCTGGGAATGCTCCTATTGCCATCCCACATAATACCCTTAGTTCTTACCTTCCTCCCCTCACCTTATCATCCAACCTCACATCCCCACTAACACCAAAAGGCACCCGTGTGCTCATTGCCCAGCTGTTTTACAGTAGTAACAAATATATTTG
The DNA here is from genome assembly GCF_019279795.1 of Protopterus annectens. Lineage (NCBI taxonomy): Eukaryota > Metazoa > Chordata > Ceratodontiformes > Protopteridae > Protopterus > Protopterus annectens. Next base: position 168,348,661 of record NC_056740.1, on the reverse strand, counting down.
TAAATATTTGTAAATACTTACTTATATTATATAGCTCTCTTAATGGGTTGTTATATTTTAGTGTGGATTTTGATTTATTATATCTTTAAATGCCTTGTTTTAACTGTATTACTGTCTTACTATGTGTTTGTCAATTTGTTGTTCATGAATATTGTCTTTATGGAGCTTTTCTCCTCAGGACTCCATTGAAAATGGGTTATTTTGGCCTAGTTGGACCATCCTGGTAAACCAACTGCAAATAAATAAATAAATCAATAAATAATGAAAGGCATGAAAGAAATAACAGGGGAGGTATAGACTGCAGAGTTTTCAGATCATATAGCAGTTCAGGCGGGTCTATATTAGAACATCGAAGTTTCAGAACTTCGAAAGTCCTAATATCGAACCCAATTCAGCGAACACTGACAACATCGAACATTCAGAACAGCGAATTTTTTCCTTGGGAAAAAATTTGCTGTTCCGAAACACATACACACAACACAAGCACACCAAACAAACAGCAATCCACACACATACACCTAAAATCTTACATCTAACCCTACACTAAACTGTACATACACCACTAACTATCCACTTACCTTAACCCAAACCCTAACCCTAAGGTCCACCACTATCGCACACTCACCTCACCCGCGCCCTAACCCTAACTCACTTACCCCACCCTAACCCTCACGTCCACACAATCGCACTCTTACCTGACCCGCACCCTAACCCTAACTCACCTAACCCGCCCTAACCCTCACGTCCACACAATCGCACACTTACTTGAACCCGACCTGTAATGTTTCACCACAGCGCTGAAAATAGCAAAGCAACAGAAATAGACAACCAAATTCTTTCACTGGGAAAAAAAAATTGGTTTTCTGCAGCTTCGCTATTTTCAGTGTTCGCTGAATAGGGTTCGATATTAGAACATACGAAGTTCTGAAACTTCGATGTTCTAATACAGACCCGTAAAGGCTAGAATAGGGGAATTTAATGAAATAAAGAAAGGAAAAGGGATAAAGAGATTAACTGCAGAGTTTAAAAAGGAGGAAGAAATAATAAGAATGATAAGACAGAGAGAAATCTTATGGAAAGATCATATGACAGTGAGACCATTTTATAAAATTGGACACAGTAGTGGGTAGTATATAAGTAGAAGTATAAAACAATATATTTTTGAAGTGTTAAGAAGAATAAAAAAATGAGTTGAAATATAAAGAAATATAATTGAATTATGAGAAATAAATAGAAAAAGGAAGTGACAAAACAAGGGAAATACAAAAACAAATGTATGAAAAGAATAGAGAAAAGGTAAAAATTATGTTCCATAGGCAAATATTCTTTCCAAAAGGAAAGAAAGAGGAGGTTTCCCCTTTACTTAGGAAAATAAGTAAAAATGAGAGAAGGGAAGATGGATATTATCTTAGACGGCAAAGGAAATCTAAAATACAAACAACAAGATATGGTGGTAGCAGAAAGTTTTGCACAGAAAATAAATGAAAAATATCTGAAAAAGTAAGGATATTTTTAAAAAATGATATAATAATAAAATAAATAGAGAAGGTGATAAAAGAAGGCAAGACTGAATGAACGCCAGGTTTAGACAGTATAAGTTATGAGTATTATAAGGAAATGAATAAAGACAAAAGAGAAGTTGTTTTAAAAATATTAAATGAATGGCTGAAGGAAGGAATAATGGAATAAGACATATGTGGTGGAGTAATAAAATTTATATAGAAAAAGGATGAAAGAAACAATAAAAAATTAGAGGCCCATAACACTAGGAAGTACTGGCTATAAAATATTTATGAAAATACTACTAGAAAGGATAGAGAAAGTTGGATGAGGTAATAGGAGAAGGGAAAATGTTAATTAAAGTGAAAGAGGTATTAGAGATGCTAATGAAAGAAATAAAAAAGTAAGACTGATAGGATGTAATGCAGTTAAAGTATTTGAAAAAGTGAGCCATGAAGCAATGCTGCAAATTTTAGAGGCATGCAGCATGTAGGCAGCACAGTGACACAGCACATAGCATTGTCACCTCACAGCAAAAGGTTCCTTAGTTTGATTGTCAGCTGGGGTACCTTCAGTGTAGAATCAGGCATGTCCTCCCTGAGTTCATGTGAGCTTCCTCAGGATGCTCTGGTCTTCTCCCACATTCCAAAGACATGTAGGTGGATTGGGCACTCTAAAACTGGCCATAGGTGTGAGTGGACATGCAAGCATGTGTATGGACGAACAACCATAGCAGGGCTAGCTACCCAGTGCTGTGAACCTTGGCTCTAGTTGATTGTCACTGTTGAAGTGACACCCCAACCTCATGTGCAAAAATGGGAAAAAAGGGGTTGTGGATGGATGGATGGCATAGAAGAAATATAATAATGGAATAAAGAAATATTATGAAAAGTCATGGGTGTAAATTATGATAACTGGATAGATGGGAAAAATAAAAATTAAGAGAGGAGTAAAACAGGAATGCCCAATGAGTATGTGCTTATTTGTGTTAGTAATTAATTCAGTAGTACTGACATGCATGTATGAAATGAGGGAGGCAAGATGTGAGATGGAAGGAAATGTTAAATTGCCAATATGTATGGCATACACAGCTGATTTAATTCTAATAACAAAAAGCAAGGGATGGATAAGTGCGGTTGTAATGAGGATCAATAGGCAGTTTAAAAATTCTGGCCTGCAGTTAAACAAAATGAAGACAAGGGATTTGGTGAAATAAAAAAAGTAATGGAATAAATTTCACAATAAGGGAAGTAAAGATCTTGGGAGTGACATTTGGTGAATATGAATGTGTAACAAGTCAATGGAGAGAGATAGTGGAACGAATAAAACTTGTTAGCTTGGTGGAAAAGTTTTTACTTATCATTTCAGGAAGAAGACATATTTGCTGAATACTTATGTATTAGGAAAATAACTTATTTAGGGGGAAATATATGTGTCCCACTCAAATGGAAAAATAGTTATTAGAGAACAGATTTTTTTTTAGCTTCATTTGGGGCTCAAGGCTGAGAAGAGGGATAATTTATAATAAGAAAAGAATAAGGTGGTTTGAAAAAAAAAATCCAGTAGTAAACTTAGCATCCATGCATTTATTTTTGGGTAAAGATAAGCAGAAATGTTGGGTAGGATGCAATATGAAAAATATAAAAATGTATTGGAAGAAAAAACGGGGAAAGAAAAGAAAAAAAGGCAGTATGGAAGAAAAAGAATATGACAAAAATCAAATTATGGAAGTTAAAAATAAGAGAAGTTGATGGGAAAAGAAAAGAATTGTATAATATGATTTTAAAATATAATCTTTTAGTGTACTCAAGGAAGGAATTATAAGAAGGTGAAAGAAGTCTATAAAATACAGAAGAAAAAGGGTTGATTTTTTTTATGGAGCAGAGGATTTTTGTGGAGAATTGTATTAGACAAGTTACCAGTGAAAGGGAATATGAAACCTAAGGTGATGGAGGCAAGAAAATATATTGACTGTAGAGAAGATGAAATAACAAAGCACTGTTTTCTGGACTGCAAAAAGAAAGAATTTGGGGAAAAAATTAAAAATGCATATAGATGGGAAGGGTTTAAATATATAAATATGAAAATGATAGTTTATGGAAGTATGATAAAGTAAAGAAATATGATATTGATAAAGAGGAAAAGTAGTGTTTGTGACAGTATAGGAGCTGTTGAAAAAAAGCTGTGTACATTTGAAATATAACAAGAAAATGAAACAGGATGACGTATAAGCTGAAATAAGACTATGCTCATGGAAGAAAGGGGGCTAGAAAGTAAATATAAAAGAAAAAATAATGATAGAACTGTTTAAGTTCTTTTGTGTTTATAACTTGTAAATAATATCAGGTAGGAATATAAAAATGTGTGTGTGTAAATGGTTTATTTTTATATGATATAAAATGGATGTAAATGTTAATAAAGTACCCCCTACTCTTTTTTTTTACCATAAGATCTTTTACATTACCTAAGATGCAACCAACTTTGGCAGATGGAACTTTGTTTTAGCATCTCTTGAACTAAATGTTGCATAAAGAGTAAACTAAAGAAAATCTAAAGGTTTTACTGCTCAAGGCTAGCAGTCTAAACAAAAAATGTTACTTCCTACACGCCCTTCTCACCTTAGAAAATGCTGATTTCTGTGAGGTTACTGAGACATGGTTTAAACCTATGGAGAGTATACTGGCAGTGTAAGGCTATAATGCCTTCCATACATTTAGACCAGCTACTACACAGACAGGGACTAAAGGTGGAGGTGTCTCGAGTTACATCAAAAATAAATATACCTCAAGGCTGGTCAAACAAAATAATGCACTTCAGCTTCTCCACATTCAGATCATCATACACAAAATCCCATACTGCTTCCTTGCAAGCTATAGGTTACCCTCTATGACCCAGAAAACCTATAATATGTATTTAAATTTATTGGAACCACTCAGCATGCAACTCAATACCATATTCATGGGTGACTTTAATTACCCCACTATTAACTGGGAATTATATATGGCACCAAATAAGCAGGCACAGAGATTCCTAGATTTTGCAACCTCCCTGGACCAGATTGTCAATACACCAACCAGAGGTGCAGACATACTAGATCTGGTCCTCAATAATATGGAAGAGTGCTGCACACCCCTGTCAGACCACAAAATGGTCTCCTTTAAAGTAAAAATAAAACCTGGAACCCCAGCTAACCCTGGAATGTTCAGGAACTACTGTAAGGCTAACTTCCTATTATTAAGTGATAACCTAGCAAATGTTCAAGCCACCATAAACCCTGATAGCACAGCTGCCTATGTGGAACTGTTCACAGAAACCCTATACAAGCATGTTAATAGCTACATAGAGACAATTGTATCCATCAAGAAAATGTACAGAACTAACTCAAAAAAGAAGCCACCCTGGTGAGATCACAACATCAATAGGCTGCATAACAAAAAGAAGAAAATCATGGCAAAAATTAGGAGGTATAGCACCCAGCGGGATAAAAGGATTCTCATCAAACTAAACAAAAAACCTCAGAGGACAAATAAAGTCTACCAAAGCCAAAGCTGAGGAAAATTTGGCCTCTGAGGCCAAGAACAATCAAAAGGCATTCTTTAGCTATGTCTGCAACCTCAATATACAATTGTGTACTGTGCACATTGTGAATGGAGACACATACTGATCTAGAAGATATAGTAAACATGGCTTAATTACGGAAGGAAATAAAACACTGCCTGTGTGCCATACATGTTTGACGATGTTTGACTTGAAGTCTTAACATTAGTATATCTAGCAGAAAGTAACTATGTATTACAGATATGTAAAACAAGAGGTGGGCTCATTTATTGCTTAGATGAGATGTAGCAGGTGGCCTACGCATATATTACTGTAACAATTAATATGCAAAAGAATACAAATAGGCAAGATAAAAAAATTAGGTAACTTTTAAATGTCAGATTATTAAATATTAGTTAAGCAGGTGTTTTATTAAAGAAGAAGTGGGATTGTCAGAGAGATAAAGAAAGTAGACAGGAGTATAAGGAGATGAGGTGCATGGCAAAGAAAGAGGTGGCAAAGGCTAAGGATAAGGCATATGAAGAGTTGTATGAAAGGTTGTACACTAAGGAGGGAGAAAAGGACCTGTACCGATTGGCTAGACAGAGGGACAGAGCTAGGAAAGATGTGCAGCAGGTAAAGGTGATAAAGGATAATGAGGGAAACACACTCACAAGCGAGGAGAGTGTGTTGAGGAGATGGAAAGAGTACTTTGAGGGGTTGATGAATGAAGAGAATGAGAGGAAGAGAAGGTTGGATGATGTAGGGATAGTGAATCATGAAGTGCAATGAATTAACAAGGAGGAAGTAAGGATAGCTATGAAGAGAATGAAGAATGGAAAGGCTGTTGGCCCAGATGACATACCTGTGGAAGCATGGAGGTGTTTAGGTGAAATGGCAGTGGAGTTTTTAACCAGATTGTTTAATGAAATCTTGGAAAGTGAGAGGATGCCTGAGGAATGGAGAAAAAAGTGTTTTGGTACCGATTTTTAAGAATAAGGGTGATGTGCAGAGCTGTAGTAACTACAGAGGGATTAAATTGATCAGTCACAGCATGAAGTTATGGGAAAGAGTAGTGGAAGCAAGGTTAAGAGGGGGCGTGATGATTAGTGATCAGCAGTATGATTTCATGCCGGGAAAGAGCACTACAGATGCAATGTTTGCTCTGAGAGTGTTGATGAAGAAGTACAGAGAATGTCAGAAGGAGTTGCATTGTGTTTTTGTAGACTTAGAGAAAGCATATGACAGTGTGCCCAGAGAGGAGTTGTGGTATTGTATGAGGAAGTCAGGAGTGTCAGAGAAGTATGTAAGAGTGGTACAGGATATGTATGAGGGTAGTGTGACAGCGGTTAGGTCTGCGGTGGGAGTGACAAATGCATTTAAGGTGGAGGTGGGGTTACATCAAGGATCAGCTCTGAGCCCTTTCTTATTTGCAATGGTGATGGACAGGTTGACAGACGAGATCAGACAGGAGTCCCCGTGGACTATGATGTTTGCAGATGACATTGTGATCTGTAGTGAGAGTAGGGAACAGGTGGAGGAGACCCTGGAGAGGTGGAGATATGCTCTAGAGAGAAGAGGAATGAAAGTCAGCAGCACTAAGACAGAATATATGTGTGTGAATGAGAGGGAGGATAGAGGAATGGTGAGGATGCAAGGAGTAGATGTGGAGAAGGTAGATGAGTTTAAATACTTGGGGTCAATAGTTCAGAGTAACGGTGAGTGTGGAAGAGAGGTGAAGAAGAGAGTACAGGCAGGATGGAGTGGGTGGAGAAGAGTGTCAGGAATGATTTGTGGCAGACGAGTACCTGTAAGAGTGAAAGGGAAGGTCTGCAAGAGGGTAGTGAGACCAGCTATGTTATATGGGTTGGAGAAAGTGGCATTGATAAAAAGGCAGGAGTTTGAGCTGGATGTGGCAGAATTAAAGATGTTAAGATTTGCACTGGGTGTGACGAGGGTGGACAGGATTAGGAATAAGTATATTAGAGGGTCAGCCTGTGTTGGAAGGTTTGGAGACAAAGCCAGAGAGGCATGATTACGTTGGTTTGGACATGTGCTGAGGAGGGATGCTAAGTATATTGGGAAAAAGATGCTAAGGATGAAGCTAACAGGTAACAGGAAAAGAGGAAGGCCTAAGATAAGGTTTATGGATGTGGTGAGAGAGGACATGCAGGTGGTTGGTGTGACAGAGCAAGATGCAGAGGACAGGAAGAAATGGAAACAGGTGATCTGCTGTGGCGACCCCTAACGGGAACAGCCAAAAGAAGATGATTTTATATATATATATATATATATATATATATATATATATATATATATATATATATATATATATATATACATATATATATATACATATATATATATATATATATATATATATATATATATAGATATATATAGATATATATATATATATATCTTTTAAAGCTGACATGTCTGCAAGTATAAAAGACCTTAAAAGGATAGATGGCAAGAAGGGCTGTTCCTGCTGTACTACTGTTTATATAATCTATTTAACTTGACATTGGGAAGGCGGGACTCCATACTTAAACATTCTTAGACTGAATTAAATTACTTTTAGCTTATACATTGAACACTAAAATAATATCAAGCAATTATCAGTTAATAGACAGTCTAAACCACATAATTTTCACTTCATGTGGCATAAAATGGATTTACTTGTGTAAGTTGCAAATTAGTTGTCTGGCAATACTTATGAGAATGAGACATCCAGCCTTAACAAATCTTGGTGTTTGGCAATGCACTGTAGTTAGTTTGTTACTTACATTTGTTGACTCTGAATATTCAACTATGAAGTCCATGGTTTAAGTGCAGTGTCTGGGGATAAGCCTCAGAAATGTAAAACAAAAGCTCAAGACACATCAAGAACATCTTTGAGACATTACAGTGATTCAGGGCAGTGTAAAGTGAAATAAGAAAATACATAGTTTATACACAGTAAATGCAAATTTGATGCAATTATAGCTGCAGAAGTTATTTGACTTCAATAATTGGCTTAGTTTCTGGTGTCATTCAAAGGGGATACTGTATCTGTCAGCCTGGGATGACATGATTGACAGACCTCAATGCTTTGCCAGAGATGGTCTACATCTGTCACCCCTGGGATTTCAGCTACTGGCCAAGGCTCTTCCCACCCCCATAATGCCTTTTTAGGCAGTGTCTCAAGGACAAAATTCCTGATGTAAAAACTAGATCTTAAAACAACCTCAGGGTTATGCTGCTAAATCATAGGAGTCTTAACATGAAACTACACTCACTGGAAGCAGTCCTCACCTTGGAAGACATAGACATTTGCGCATTCACAGAGACCTAATTCAAGACTGTGGAGAGCATCCCAGCCATATCAGGCTACACCTCCTTCCACACGTTCAGACCACAAACTGAAGGCATGAAAACTAAAGGAGGCAGTGTACCACCTCCAGACTGATTAGACAGCAGGATGCCCTGGAGATACTTCAGGTGCAATTAACTGTTGGTAGGACTCCTATTCAAGTCATTCCCAGCTACAGGACCCCCTCCATGAATCAGGACACCCACTCTGGCTATTTGGATCTACTTCAGCCTATCAAGATACATTAAGACCAATAGTTTCAGCTGATGGATCCAAAACCCACCCACTAGCTAAATTTATAGATAATAAAGTTAAAAAATTATGGTTAGAAAAAGAACAAATTTTAAAAGATTCATGGGACTTATTAAAAGTCATTTCTAGTGTAAAAGGTTTGGACAATATTTTATTTGTCACTATAGATGTGATTGATCTTTTCTCATCCATTCCATATAATGAAGGTACAGAAATGTTTGAGGAAATATTGTATGAAAGTAAAATTTTAACCAACAATGAAAAGCAGGTAAATGTATGGTTAATGGAAATGGTGTTAAAGAATAATTTCCTATACTTTAATGGAGAATTTTTTAGACAGAAGCAAGGAGTGGCCATGGGAGCTGCATGTGCCCCAACCTACGCAAATTTAGTACTTGCCAAATGGGAAGAGAAACATGTACTAAACTCTCAATTTAATTCCCTTTGGGTGCTTTATCATAGATTTTTGGATGATATAGTACTATTTTGGACTGGGGGGGGGGGAGCTTGATGAATTCATGATTTACCTTAACCAAACTACCAATTTTTTGAAGTTTACACATACAGTATCAAAAAATGTATTACAATATTTAGATTTGGAAATTTACAAACATGGAGAAAGTTTAGAAACAAAAGTATATAGAAAACCTACATACTGTAATATGTTTCTACACTATAATAGTGCACACCCCCTCCACTGTAAAAGGAACATCATAAAAGGACAATTTGTGAGGGGAAGTCGAATGACAAGTTGCCAAAAGGATTTCCTTAAAGAATGTGATTTATTAGAAAAAATGTTTAAAGATCGGGGATATCCACTAAAACTTATTAAGGAAATAAGACAGGAAATAGAAAAGGGTAGAGACATTAGATATACCCCTATTGTGAAAATCACTGATCTAGAAAAGGGGCAATCTAAAGACAAAAGTGGAAACCAAGAGAACTTCCAACTAGCCTTAACCCTAGAATACAATTCTACGAACAATAACATCAGAAGAATATTTTTCAAGGAATGGAGTAGATTTATTAATATAACTGACATAGAAAAAGTAGAAGGGATTTCGGCAAAAATAGTGTATAAAAATGCCCAAAGTATAAGAAACATTTTAGAAAGTAAGAAAATTACGGCTCTACAAGAGACAAAGAAGATGGGTACTTACAAGTGTGGTAGATGTGCCCAATGCCCATATATTTCAAACACCAATAGGTTATATATTGCAAGCAGGAATAGACTGATTACCAATAATAAGAATTATTACAATTGTGAGTCTATGGGGCTAGTTTATATGGCTACCTGTGGGATCTGTGATTCCTTCTATATAGGGAAAACAGAAAGAAAACTCAAAAGAAGAATTTATGTGCACCTTAATGATATTAAGAATTGTAAGGACACAAATGCCTTATTCAAACACAGTAAGGAATGCACAGGAGCCACATTTAAATTCACAGTGTTAGAACACACTCAAAGAGATATAAGAGGGGGCCCCTGGGAGGAAAAAGTAGAATATAGGGAGCTTTGGTGGCAGGTAACACTAGAAGCATACAACCCACCTGGGTTGAATGAGTATACAAATATATTACCAATTCTGAAATTAAGGGCAGCTAAATTATAATGATATGTTGTAACAAACATATAAAATTCATCTAGAAACAATTTTTGCAAATCCATTACATTTTATTTGTTACAAAGGTGTTTTTATAAATTTTATAAATATAAAAATGGGGTTTATTTAATACAAAGGATATTTTTAAAGGTTTCTAATTTTAGGTCCTACATGACAATAATATGAATTTCCACTAGATGGCAGTCGATACCATAAAATGAATTGTTTTATAAATTTATATTTATATTTTTATATTTCACTTTTTGATTATATAAAGGAAATGAGTTTATATTAACATATAGAAAGATTTCATTTGTTTTAATATGTTATTAAATGAAGTGTTTTTAAGTGATAGGGAAGTATATTTATTTAAGGAAAGCATGTAAAGGAACTGAACTTTGTTAATTTATTCAGATCGTGTTTATTAATTAAAGTCATTAGACAGACTATAAAAGGGAGTGTAAATTTAAGCAAAGGTTCATCTGATGAAGTCTGAGTATAGCAGACGAAAACGCAAGTGGTTAATAGCGTTAATGTTTTATAATAGAACCTGTACAGCGAAACTACTTTACTGAGTGTATTGTGTCTTGGTAATTAAACGTTGGCCAGAAAGAATCATATTTGCCGTTTATCTCCGTTTCTACATTGTTTTTCTGATTTTGGAGTTATTGTTGTTCACCGCCTCAATTTGTTTATTTACATACACAATTACCTATGCACTAACCTTAACCCAAACCCTAACCCTAAGGTCCATCACTATCGCACACTCAACTAACCCACACCCTAATCCTAACTCACTTAACCCGCCCCTAACCCTAAAGTCTGTCACTATCACACACTTACCTTACCCGCACCCTAACCCTAACTCACTTAACCCGCCCCTAACCCTAAAGTCTGTCACTATTGCACACTTACCTTAACGTGTTCTCAGCATTGGGCTTTTAAACTGTCGGTCATCTCAGTTGTCGATCTTCCGGTCTCGGTGTTCTTGTTGCCGGTGTTTTGCATGTTGGTGTTTTCAAGTAGACCCATATATATATATATATATATATATATATATATATATATATATATATATATAATAAACTAAATTTACATAAATACAAAAGGTATTTCAGGTACTCTATAAGTTGATATATTACTAATAAAAATGCATTTTATGCAGTTTATAATAAAAACTGATAAGGTCACAGCACACTGAAAATTCTATGATACATATAGAAATTTTTTTCTAGATATCTCAAAGATTTCATTTTCAGGGCTATATTTTAAAATATGACGTAGCTTGCTCCAGATTTTACAAGTACTTTATAGCAAGACTTTCAATATTTATTCCTTATTTTAGAAATTCATAATTTGCCCAGCAGGAACTGCACTCTGTTCCTATTGTACCACATTAGAATATTAGCCAAAAACAGGGTATGTAGGTGCATACAGACATTTATCTCATGGAGTAGTGGATATTCTAAGTTAGTTAAAAGATGAGCAAAATATAAAGATGAAGAGAGTGAGCATTATTATCCATATATAACTGAGCATTATGGAAGAAAAATAATTTAATGCTACATAGCCCAGCAAGCTTTTGGTTGGTTTTGGACACAGCATTACATGTTGTCAAATTGTAACTGATTATCAGTGATAACTGTGAGCATTTAGTTTTTAAGCATTTTTATAAAAAAATTCTATATTACATCAAAGGCATAATTAGGGTACAGGAGGGCAGCAGTTTTTCACAAGAGGAAATACTTAAAGATGAGAGGGCAATGCATGAAATTTTTACTGTCACCATATAAATATACATTAAACACATGTCCTACATGGACAGACTCAAAAAAACTGCAGCTATTCTCTGTCTCATATCGTCTACTAAGAGGCAATCTCTGCTTGACTTACAAAGCCATGTCTGACCGAGCTCTGTTAGAAATGCTACATCTAAAGAAATCCCAATCCCTCTGCACCACACGCTCCAGAGACCTCAACCTCATTAAAACAATCAACAGAACATGCTGGAGGGACAGGTTCATAACCCAGAGACTGCCCATGTTCTGGAATAGACTTCCCATACATGTCAAGCAGAGCACCTCACTGGCCCTCTTCAACAGAAATCTTGATGAGTGGATGGGAAATAGAAAGTTCACCCTGGGGATCACTCCAGTGGCTCTACTTGATAGAGTCACTGGGAACTAATGTCAGGTGGCACAATACCAGAGCAATTCTATGGGCTAGGCTTGTAAAGGCCCCAGTGCCATTAGCCTAGTACACACCTATGAACCTATGATGAGTAATCATTTCTTTACAGAAAGTGTAAGATAGACTTACAGCAAGGATTAAGTGAAGCAAATAAAGCGGGGGCTTCATATAGCATGAAAAGCAAAACCACGGTGAAAATGCATAAGGTATAAAGAAGATAAGCAGAAAGATCAGGTAAGAACTGTGATGTAAACAGTCAGGAGTTAACAAATTACCTTTATATGAATACGGGTTCTCTTCCATAATGTCATTACTTGTATTTAGACACATGTTCATTCAAAGTTCAGTCAAAGGTTGATTATGAAGGTATAAGAATTTTGTATATCCTCTGCTAGATTTCTGGAAGATGACCAAGGTATAGTGGATCCTCCAAACCACTAGGATAATGTTCATATTTTGCATTAGGCATCACTGTGGCACCACCTTAGCATGTAATTTAACAAAAAAGATTGTAAATGAATATAAAAATAAACAGCAAAATTAAGCACAGAATCAAATCTGATAGTCCATGTTTTACTAATCAACTTTGGTGCATATTATCATGAACTTGTACAAACTATTATCTGTGTGGCTTTGAAAAGATAAAGAAACATGAGTATGAGTAGTGAAGTCAGCCACCTACCCAGCTAAGCTCTCATATCAGGATGTTATGGAGAAAATAGGGCTGAAACTATAAAGATGGAGTTTGATGATTATGGATTTGAACCATAAAATTCAAGCAAATAAGGCATTTATCCTTTCACTGGTGTTATATGCAGGCAAGTATTTTTCCACATCCATATCATAAATTTATTTAATGGGTCAAAACATGTTACAGAACTTTATCTAGGATAATCATAAACAAAAGGTTGACTTTGAGAAGGGAACACTGCCCATAGAGTTTGGGGGATTGGATATGCCAAATCTAGTGGGGTGTTTAAGAGCAATACATTTAAGATAGCTTTATTTATTTCATTTGAGAGTATAAGAAATAAGTTGGAAAGTTCTAGCTCATATAAAAGAGAGCCTACCTCATCACTTGACTAGGTCTCATTGTGAGACTGCTGGAATAGCAATATTAGGAAAAACACTTACATGGGTCAGTGATGTGCTTTGCAAGGTAACTGTTTAGTAAGGCGAAGACAAAGTGGGAGAGTGTTTGTGGTTTGGTGGTATAACTCACTTGCCATACAGGATGCTTGGGTTTGATTCCTGGCCAATGCAGCAAGATATTTGGCTCTGTTAACTGGAGATGCTCAGAGTTTGATGACTTTAGCCAGAGGTCTGGAGTGCATCTGAACTAAAATCAACTACAAAATAAATATTTTCAAAGCCTGCATTGCACTTTGTTAACTGTACTTATTTAATTTGCTGCTTCATTTGTTGCTGTGTGTGCTCATGACTGCATTTTTTTCTGCACTTAGTATCTACAGTACTGCTGCCTTATATAGCATAGGCTAGATTCAGACTTGCTGAATCTAGCCTGTTTGGAATCTCTGTACCAGAGACCAGCCATCTTACATTAAGAGGGCCTCCCTCCACCCTTGTGGCAGAAGTGTGTAGCCCAGGTCCCATCTGAGTTGCTGATTGCTGGAAAAAGGCTCAGTTTGGGGCTTTCATATTGGTTAGTTTGTGTTAAAACTGTTTAATGTCATTTCTATTTAAGCCTTGCATTTGCATGCAACTGTGCACCATGCAGTGGGTTTTAGCACTGCTGTGTATAGAAGCAAACACCTAGAAACTACCTTTTTCCCTAGATGTCTGACTGTAGAACCCTCCCAAGTTTCCCTGCTGTACTGCGTGCAACTCAGCTGCACACTGCTGCACTGCAGGCAACTCAGCTGAGCATTGAGCAGCGTTGCCACATTTCTTCATCTCTTTTTCCTCAGTAGAATTAGTCCCCTTGTTAGTTAGTTGAGTTAATCCTAGAGTGGCATCACCACATTTCTTCATCCCTCATACTCAATAGAATAAGTCTACTTGTTAGTTAGCCAAGTTAATCCAAGAACAAATGCTGATCCAACATGCCCACTCCCAAACTAGTATGTACAGTTTATCCTGCTACAATGGACAGTCAGTTTACCAACATTTCTCCAGCCAATGTGATTGACAATGGTCATCCTGAGGCAATGTAGTAATTGTCTCATGTATACTGACAACCACTTGATCCTAAAGCAAAGAAATATAGTATGTGAGGGATGTAACTATACCATGGAACTGGAATCAAGCCTCTCACATAACAGTAAAAAAGACATCAAAACAGTTTGTCAGCATGCACACCTCTCCCACCACACACACATGTCTCCCAGTACACACCTCTCACAGCACGCACACCTCTCCACTCACACACATCTCTCCCAGCACACACACACACACACACACACACACACACACACACACACACACACACACACACACACACACACACACACACACACACACACACCTCTCCCAGGATGCACATCTCTCCCAGCACACACACCTCTCCCAGCACACACACGTCTCTCATAAGACAAGGTCAAGTCACAAAAATCCACATACATAGAGGTAGTCATTTAGAGCCTACCAAAAGACCACATGCCTCCCAAGAGCAAACAAATCACACATACTGGAACACAAAGAGACCCCTCTGCATATAGCAACACACATATAAGTGTCTTAACAAATAAGCCCCTAAGGCAAAACACCTCAAAACCTAATGTCCTAGTCATAGGCGATTCCATAGTGAGACACACAGATGTCCCCCTCACCAAGCTGGACAAGGAAAAGGTCACTGTTAGCTGCCTATCAGGTGCCAGGATCCATCAAAACACACCCGCACTCCAGCCACACAGCAACAATTAACATTACTACTCTGTCATAGTACATGTTGGGGTGAATGACTTGAGACGTACATCCCTGGACTATATGAAAAGAGACATGACTGAACTCTCAGATTTTGTGTCCCAGGCCGGAATGTCCCTAGCACTAAGTAACATTTTACCTTCACCCAGGATGATGCAGGTCAGTTACCAGTGGTGTACCACAGGGATCTGTGCTGGGCCCTGTACTATTCTGAATCTACTTCTCAGAAGTCCAGGTGAAAGTAGATGGGCTGTGTCTTAACAAGTTCACAGATTACTGTAAACTAGGTACAGTCATTGAGTCCCCCAATGATGTTAACATATTACAAAAGGGGCTAACACAGACAAATGATTGGTGTCAGAACCACTGATTAAAACTAAATGCAAAAAAGTATAGCATTATCCACTTTGGCAAAGAAGTAGTCCCTGCAAATTACATTATAGACAGCACCCTCTAAGCTCAAACACAGTGGTGTGAGACTTTGGAACACAGGTTGATAGCAATCTAAACTTCGAGTGGTAAGGAAAGCCTTCTATGTTGCACATCTCATAAGTAAGGGCATCACATCTAAGACTAAGGATATTATAACTCCTCTATAATCTACCATCATGAGAATACTGAGTACAAGTCTCCCTTTTGCATGTACCTCACCAGATACCTACAACAACTGGAGAGACCATAGAGGTTTCTAACCAAGAAAATTTAGGGCCTCCAAACATGACCTACACAGAAAGACTGAAGTTCCTGTCTCTGTACACTGTATCCTAAAGGCTGCTGAAGGGTGACCTCTGCCTGGCCTACAGAGTGATCTTTGAGCCTGCCCTAGTGGAATTGCTTCATGTCTGCAAATTAAATGGAACAAGAGTCACTCACTCTAGGGATCTCAACCTAGCCTGTGACATAAACAGAACATGTTGGAGAGATAGATATATCTCCCAGAGATTGCCACTTCTCTGGAATAAGCTCCCACTTCAAGTGAAGCAGAGCTCCTCAAGGACCCTATTTAAACACAACCTTGACAATTGTATGGGAAACCGTAAATTCACCCCAGTGGTGGCACCTATCTCCCTCAGGTCCCCCACCATGAACCAACTAGGGAACAAGGGTACTACATGGCTAGGCTTGCAAAGGCCCTAGGGCCATTAGCCTAGTAACCTCCTATGAACCTACGAATATATGAGAATGAGACTGCCACAACTGAATATGCAACAAGAGATAGTAAGCTTGGTGGTAAAAAAAAAACAGTGGAGGGACAGATGAATGAGGATTTCACACTGGGAAAAACTGGTAAATAAAAGAAAAATTATTATATGGGAAGAAGCAAAATAAGTATTTGAGCTAGATGAAGTTGAAAGATGTAATTATGGAAAACTGGAAACCAAGTTCAGATCTGTAGTGAAAGGCAAGGAGAGTAAAAGCAGTTGTCAGACACAGGAATTGTTCTATTAGGAGCAAGATGAACTGGTTAGTCTACTAGAACATTGATAAGTAGAGCATATCATATTATTCAACAGCCCAGATAGTTAGGGTGGAAGGATTTAAGCAAAGGCAGGAAGTATGACTGACTATTTTAATTAGATGTTAGGACTGGAAAGAGTTCAACTGTCTAGCACTAAGGTATATCATCCAGTATATTTAGAATATTTGCTTGAGAATGCCTTTATAATTACTTTTATACCCCTGTAAGATTACATCACATTCTCACAGGTGGGTATTGCTTGCTGGAGGTACACAAATTGGTGCATGTGGGATAGGTGTGTGGAAACATATTTTAAGAATCTAAAACCTTGAATCAATTTAAAGAACATTTTGAACAACTGCTAAGGGTGTTTTTTTTTCATAAGCCAGTTGAGTTGACAACTGAATTTTATATGTTGGGTTTGTGGACAACTGAGAGATGGGTAAAGCACACAAAAGCCCTAGTAAACCTGATAATAATAGTAATAATAGGAAAGAAAGTATGCATACTGAAAATTTAAGCTAAGCCATGGATGACTTAAAACAGCATGAAAACAGAAAGCATTTGGGGTAAAGTTAATAAGTGGTTACCATGTCCGCAATATAAGTGAATATCTGGAGAAAATGAAATGACAAATGAAAAACAGAAAGGAAATGAAGATGTATAGTAATAGAGCAAAGATTATTAAAATCTACACATCTAAGAACACAGACTAGGAGAATGAGCAATGGATGCATGTAGGATGGCTAAGAGGATTGCTACTCGTGTAAGGACACAAGGACTAGGCCAGGAAAGTTTGTATTTAATATCTCCTTATATTAATGATTTTAATTGAGGATCTGTAATAGATTTGATATGTCATTAGTGTTTTTTAATTAATATATTCAATAATGTTGTTGTTTAAAAAAAAAACAAGCACTGGGAAAAAGTTACTTTGATGAGACATAATCTTAGAAGAAACATCAAAATCCATGTATAAAGCTTAGTCATTATACTTTTCTTTATGTATTCATTTGCTAACTTGGTAATTGAACTGGGAAGTAAGACCGTTTTATTTGATGACCTGGGCCACGAAGGAGGGGGCAAAAGCAATATATGGATGCTTTACAGTATCCAGTCATCTCAACGCTTTTATTTTTTTTTGTATGGGAAGACATCAAAGTATCTAAAGAAAAGGTAAGTGGACACAGGAAGAACATACAAACTTCAAACAGACAGTGACTAGACATAAGGACTGAATTACTTTGAAATTGTGAAGCAGAGATCTTACCCACTGAGCCACCGTACTAGCCTTTGTTGTGGATGTGAGACTGGAGTAGTTTATTACCATCTGAGCAGCCTTGAAGATGAACCACCAGTGATGTCTGCTGAAAATCTGCATGAAATGTAGCAATCATCATACCAGCATTAGTGTTGCCATGGAGTCCGTTGGTCCTTAGACATCAGATCTACTGAAGAAGTTCAGTTCAGTTAGTAACTCAATAAGCAATCCTATGCTTTCAGATCACACATGAACATGGATTCTGAGATGGCCAAAGGAAATAGTACAAAAACACACTGAGTTATACAAAAATGTCCAGATGTTATACTCCCATGCCTATATATTCCCAATATATCAGTGTTAAAATACATATTAGGAATACCCCTAGAGCACTGCAGTCAGTTTCAAGAAACAATAAAAAGGAACTTCTCTGTGAAGAAAATTTAACACTTTGTGTGCATGTAAATGTAATAGTATCTTGAAATTTCTTGTTACCAAAAAGTAAAAAGATATTATTTGCATCCATATTTTAAAGAAAAGATTATTGTAAAATACTGACAATAAACTAATACTATATAAAGCAAAATGGACAATAGCACATACAACCTAAGTATCAGTGATATAGTACCAATGGAATAAAGGGAGAAACTTGTTAGACCCTTTTATTATATGATAATTTCTGATGTAATATGCAAAGCAATATAAATATTGTGTATTGTGCACAGTACCACTCTGCAGTGTAAGAATAATATCCCATAACAATGTTTTTCTCATTCAGATATTAGAATACTTGAATTTATAAAATATGAAGCATTATATATCATAATTCATATAACTGCCTCATCTAGATTCAACATGTATTTGGTAGCTGCATGAATCAATCTGCGTACATTACATCACCATATTTTAAAACATTAGATATTACTTTATTTATTACTTTATAATAAATGTAAAATAAGGTACATAGTCTTCAAATATACAAATTATGTGTAGGTTTCAATAAATGGAAGGAATGAAGATGTCACTTAGTACAGCATAATAAAAGCAGTCAGAGTACAAATGTTAAAAAAGCCATTCAGAAAAATTCTGAACTCAGAACCTTAATGTTTATAAAACTAATTAAGGAATCCATCACAGCCTGTTTCCTCATTGTCCTCTAGCTGTATGAGAATTACTAAAACAACATGTTTAATCAAAAGAGTGAAAAACATCAGAGGCAAATGGATGCTTTCTTTTTGAAAAGTAAGAACTGCAGGATGGCCATGATTCATTGAGTAACTCCTAAGAAAGCTTGTCTAACATCAAACACTCCACTTACACAGTTATGAAAGGAACTCTTAGTGTATTACTGCCAAGAAAGAAGGGCCATTGCCATAAAGGAATATTTAAAACTGTACTGGAAGTTTTTTTTTTGTTTTGTTTTTTTTTTTTGTTTGTTTTTTTAATAAGGCTTAGATCTGTTATATAAGCGTACAAATAATGCATGATTAAAATCATTAATAGCTTATATATCAGAGGAAGCATGCCATAATAAACTCTGTAATTTAATTTTGAGGGTCTGATAAGTGACATGATGCTATATGTATTTATCATGGAAAATAGCTTCCATGATAAATGAAAACAAGCTTTATCACAAAGCCATAATATCATTTGTCCTCATATAGGTTCATAGGTTCATAGGTTAGTACTAGGCTAACTGCCCTTGCGAGCCATTGTAAGCCTAGCCAATTATCCCTTGTGAGACTCAAACGCCGCATCTAGTGTTTGTAAGGCAAACACCTTAACCATTAGGCCACCCTCCCAACCCCTGTCACCAGCCAAACTTTCACAGTTAAAATAAATTTCAACCACTGTGATGTAGTGACTGTCAGATTATTATGACCTATTTATGTGCCAACATGAAACAAGACAAGTTTAGAATTAGGCAGAAATTAAAACCTGATTATATAATTCTAAGCACAATTT
This sequence comes from Protopterus annectens, assembly GCF_019279795.1. Taxonomy (NCBI): domain Eukaryota; kingdom Metazoa; phylum Chordata; order Ceratodontiformes; family Protopteridae; genus Protopterus; species Protopterus annectens. The sequence continues at coordinate 168,328,655 of NC_056740.1, read as the reverse complement.
GGGAAAGCTAGTAGATGATAAATAAACTCAGTAAAAAATATCTTAAAGATGTGAGGCTTCAGACGTGTGCACTGCATAGATCCAATATATTTCACTGAAGCACATATTATCACCTCTTTTTAACTAAATGGTTGGCATATAGTTAAAACCATTTCTAAAAGTAATATACTTTCTTGTTTTAGAAAAAAGCTTAATATATCAGAATGCTTCCACTCTGTGGAGCTGAGTTTGAGAACCATACATGTTAAGTAACCTGTATATAGTGCAAGAGCATTTACAATTAGTAACGAGAAATGTTTTTTCATGTTTCCAAAATATCATGATTACCCTAATCAATCAATCTAAAGTGCATGCCACTTGAGCATGCTTCATTTAAGCTCCATGTCCACCAAGATGAACCGTAGTGCTGCACAGAGCACGGTGTCAGTATTTGCCATCTACCATGTACCATCTGCCAGCTAGCATTTCTCATTCACCAAGTAACATTCCTTACTCTGCCACTAATATATGATTCCAAATTAACACAACTACCTATAAACTTTTTTCTATGCCCTGTGTAACCTCTTCACCTCACTCAAAGACCTTCTGCCTTTCTCGCATTTTAATACTGACACTAAATGAATACTTTCTACTTGTACTACTAAGATCCATTGTAAGCTTAAAATACAATATAGCTGTATGTGTGTGACTACAAACTGATAGCTTGTTTCATTCAGGGAATGTCAGGGCACAGTGAGTTCAGTTTGTGGGTCTCTGGGAATCTGCCTAGAGGTGAAATGGTCTTTGACGAACATGGAACTCCACCACAGCTTTCTTCAAGTCTGAATGCATGGTGCACACAAAATCCAGAGAGGGAGGGAGTGCTACCTTCACAGTGAAACCAGGTTTCATTTTATTTATATCTTTTATATAATATCTCTCCCTTTCACATGCATTAGTATGCTCCAAATTACTAGCCTGAAGTGCTTTAAAATAACTATTATCAGAATAAACTACAGTGCTTTAGGGTTTGTTGCATTTTAGGCTCCTTATGTGTTCCTGCAACCTGTTCTTACATTTCCTAGCGGATTGTCCAATATAGACTAGTTTGCAAGAATCTAATGAGATATATTTTATTCAAAATAAAACAGAAATATCTGTCATTGGCTTCAGCTGATTTGGTACTAATTTGAAGAAACTGGTGCTAATGTTGCCACAGGTGCAGCAGCAACCACAGGAGATGGTACCCCTGTGGTACATTACTGTATAAGAAATGTACTAACAGTTTTCTTATAATGACTGTATAATCAATACCCTCTGATATTTTACCACATTTCTGAGAAATTCCTATAGAATGAGGAAACAGAGAACTTAAGTATGACACTATATGTATGTGAGTATGTGTGTGTGTGTGTGTGTGTGTGTGTGTGTGTGTGTGTGTGTGTGTGTGTGTGTGTGTGTGTGCGTGGTGTGTATGTGTGTGTGTGTGTGTGTGTGTGTGTGTGTGTGTGTACACACACACACACACACACACACACACACACACACACATATATATATATATATATATATATATATATATATATATATATATATTTAACATTTTAATAAATAAATAAATATGGATTCACTTCAGAATATCGAAGATTTAAAACTTCAAATTTCATATGGTCGAGACCATATGATCAAAGTTTCAAAACGTTGATATTCTAAAATAAATACAAAAACAAAACTATGTTCCCCAACATTTTTGCAGGGGAGGAAAGCTCCCCCTGCACCACCCACACCCCCCACGTAAATATACCAACTCCGAGATTGCACTACAGTGAGGAAAAGGGAAAATCTCCAATTCTGCACTGTATGGAGATCTCTGTTCAGAATTTCAAAGTTTTAAAACTTCGATCATATGGTCTTGACCATATGAAATTCAAAATTTTAAACCTTTGATATTCTGAAGGAAACCCATATATATATATATATATATATATATATATATATATATATATTATATATATATATATATATTGTGTGTGTGTGTGTGTGTGTGTGTGTGTGTGTGTGTGTGTGTGCGCACGTGCGCGCACGTGTATAATATTTCCATGGACATCCAAAACAAAGATCAACAAATTGTTGCTCAACAAGTGTCAAAAGATATAACACCAACTCATACAAAAACTGAAAAACTTCTAAGAGTGACCACAGAATAGGGCGGATTAGGGAATTGACCCTTGCTCTATTATAGTACAGTCTTAGACTTAGTATATATATTTATCAGGGGCATGCCCTCTCATATAAAAAGTTATTTTCTTTTTTTCTTTCTCATTTCAGTGTTATGTCTTTCTAGTTTGTGGCACAAATATTTGTTGGTCAGTGTTCTGGACTGCTGAGTAAATTTCACAGATCTATATTTATATCTGTGTGTGTGTGTGTGTGTGTGTGTGTGTGTGTGTGTGTGTGTGTGTGTGTGTGTGTGTGTGTGTGTGTGTGCGTGTGTGTGTATGTGTGTGTGTGTGTGTGTGTGTGTGTGTGTGTGTGTGTGTGTGTGTGTGTGTATATATATATATATATATATATATATATATATGTATATATATATATATATATATATATATATATATGTATATATATATATATATATATATATATATATATATATATATATATATATCAGTCCAAGAGTAAATATCATTCCACATACAGTAAACACTCTTAGCACACGCAATCTTGATAAATAAATAAGCAAAGCAACCCAGTGCAAGAGTGAAACAAGGCAGCAAATAGCATGGAACATTCAACGTGCGAAACAGTCCAATGAAGCATACGTATTCAGCAACCAATAATAGGATAGAGGAGCAGCAGAAAAATTCATAAAACACCTTTATTCACTGGCCAAGACAAACATGGTGAGCGCTTTCACCTAGAAGGCTTCCTCAGACCATGTAATCCCACATTCTAACTATTCATGTAAAAGGCACGAATATCACTATATATATATATATATATATATATATATATATATATATATATATATATATATATATATATATATATGGGGTACTTTCAGAATGCTGAACATCGACCAGCTTTTGCAACAGCTATACATGAGACAGAAACTTGTTCCCCCTGATTTAGTATTCCTCCGTGCTGGACTAGCTTAGTCCTGCACGGAGGCAGCCATTTAGGAGCAGGATGGCAGCATGCCATGCATAGTAATGAGGCAGTTGCCAGAGCTCCTAATCTTACATGGAGCATGTAAGAGTGCAGAGGGAGTGTCTGAGTGCACAGCTCTCAGAATATACATGCCACAGCAATGAAGAACAGCAGAAAGTGGTAACAAATGAGCGAGTCCCGCTCATAAGTGTCCGCATATCCCCACCAACATTCCCCCTCATGTACAACAGCAAATAATCACCAATAAAATTATCAAGCCCTTTATTTTTTTTTATTTTAAAATCTGATTAAAGCTAACCGTAGGTGAGCGGGTGTGCCCATCGCTTAGCTACGGTTAATGCAGCTTAAATGGCTGCAGAGGATAACAAGGAAGACATATGCAAATGAAGTAGCATAACAATAGTGTAGTGGGCAGAGCATTCGCCTGACGAGCAAGCATTCCCGGTTCGAGTCCCACTACAGCACATTCTATTTTCCATGGTAAAGCACGTTATGACTAATATTTATGTTGCATAACCCACTAAATAACATATATTACATTATTATATATAGTGGTCACCACTAAAAATACTCCCTCTAGATAAAGCAGTTGACTACTTTAATTTCAAATTCTTAGCCATCCTTGACCAGCATGCCCCAGTACGCTCTATTAGAAATAAAGCTAAAACTGCCCCTTGGCTCACCATAGCTACCAAACAGAAAATTCTCCTTAGAAACAAATCTTGGGCAAAATGGCACACTACCAGGAATCTTACAGACCACCAAACCTTTAGACAACTTAGAAATACTACTAAAAAAGCTATACTATTAGATAAACAAAACTTTTACATCCAACTACAACAAACTAACCAAAGGAACCCACAAAAATTCTGGTCCAGCATCAACAAGCTCCTACACCCAGGCCAGTCTACTACTCCTAGCCCACAAGACTCTAGCCATGAGAATCCAACACAAACTGCCAATGCCTTTAATTCTTTCTTTACAGATGCCATTCAAACACTAGCTAAGCAATTATCTCCAAGTTCCCCTAATCTAAACACCTCACTAACTTACCCGATTCCATCATTTCAGCTAAAACCTGTTCCTACTTCCTTCATTTGCTCTCTTCTAGAAAAATTAAAACCTACTACCCCCTCTGCTGACCATCTACCTGCAGAATACCTGCAAAAAGGAGCCAAAGCCATAGCATTCCCCATTTCCATACTAATAAACAGAACTATAACCGAAGGATATATCCCATCTATCTGGAAAATCTCACATATCATCCCCCTTCATAAAGGCGGAAACTCCACTGACATTTCAAACTATAGACCAATAGCTCTACTCTCTCCACTAGCAAAAATTATGGAAAAGTGTGTCCATAAGCAACTACTCACCCATCTTATCGAAAATAACCTACTTGCCAACTGTCAACATGGCTTTAGACCTTACCACAGTACCACCACAGCTCTACTCTCCTTCACAGACTGTATAAATTCAAACCGTAATAAGAATACTCTTTCCTCGTCTGTCTTCATTGATTTATCTAAGGCTTTTGACATGGTTAACCACCAGCTCCTTATAGAAATACTTAAATCTCTTTCTCTTGATACACTAGCCTTAAAATCGTTCAAATCCTACTTAGATAATAGGCAACAGGCAGTACTATGGGAAAACAATCTATCTTCTCACCTCCCCATTTCCCTTGGTGTTCCCCAGGGCTCCATATTAGGCCCACTGTTATTTTCCATTTTCATTAACGACCTCCACCAAGCAATTCCACATGCAACCTGTATTCAATATGCAGACGACTCCACCATTATTTGCTCAGCTAAAACTCCTACCGAGCTACAGTCCCTGACACAAAAAGCATTTAATACAGTTCAGCAATGGTTTTTAAACCGTTGCCTCCTACTTAACCCTAAAAAAACTAAACTTCTACTCTTTGCTCCTACTCGCAGGTCAACCCCTCTTAACTTCACTCTTATATCCAAGAACGGGACTCTTATATCTCCTGACCCAACCACTAAACTTCTTAGAATAACCATAGATAATAACCTAAACTTCGATACTCATATTAACATCACTATAAAAACAGTAAATAAGAAACTGGGATCCCTTTACAGAATCAGACCCTTTCTTACTCCTTTAGCCAAAACCACTATAGCTAGAACTCATTTAATCTCTACCCTACTCTATGCTTCACCCATATTTACCAATCTCTCATAAAACAACCTCAACAGACTTGCTACCTCCTATCATAGTATTGCTAGATTTGCCACAGGTTCTCCTTTTAGAACACATCATTGTAACAACCTAAAACAATTAGGATGGCTAGAGTTCCAAAACCACATACTATTTCACCAACTTGCAAATTATCCATAAGATCCTGTATTACCCCACCTGTACACCTATAATGACTACTCTCATAACCCCCTACAACAATCTTAAGAATTTACGCTCTTCTAATAAGTTACTTATTACTACCAGCAAATCCAACAACTCAGCTGGAGATTCGTTGTTCTCTAACTCTGTAGGCAAACATTGGAACATACTTCCCTCTGAACTCCTATCTCTGTCCTCTATAACACTTTTTAAACAGAAACTAAAACAATTTCTCAGTACTCATTGGCTATGCCCTTGTACTAACCCTGACTAACATTTTGTCTATTTCCTATGTGTTCTCTGCTTCTAATATGAGTATGTTCTATCTACTGACATCCTCTTGCTGTTTCCTATAAATCTTGTATTTCACTGTATCACTTGGTACAATTGTATAAGTAAACAACTTTATTATGCTATTTTATTCTGCTTGCACAAGTACACAACTATTTTGTTTTATATTTTTGTTTTTCATATCTCCTCATCATGAGCCATGTACTCTTGTAATGACAACTGCATCAAGTCTGTATGGCTGAAACTGTTTAGAACTTTTTAACTACTGTTTTACTTCTCTGAATTGTAACAACTTTTACTGTATATATTGTGTTTGTGTTGGAGCTTTTCTCACTGGGCCTCTACTGAAAATGGATTTGTATTCCAGTTAGACCAGCCCAGTCAACAAATGTAAAATAAATAAATAAATAAATAAATAAATAAATAAATAAATATTTATGAACTGAAGTACTGCAGTAAACGCACATGTGAAGTGTCAGTGTCATAATGAATAAAACACTAGTAAGCAGGTTTAAGCACCAACAAGCAGTAGTAAGCATATTTAAGCAGTAGTAAATGAGTTTAAGCCCGTTTGCATGGGGGTAAGCAATGCACACACAGGTTAAGCAATTTTCAAGCTAACTCTCTGTAAGCATATGTAACCGGAGGTTAGCATTGCTTACCCTCGTGCAAACCCACACAAACCCGCTTACAACTGCTAAAAAGTGCCTTAATCACTCTGCATCCAACAGGCCTTGTTCTGTCCAGCAACAAAATAAACAGCCATGCAGGTCTCAAACCAAGGATCCTATACACCATAGTCACAGTAGTTAACCACCAAGCCAACACAGAAATACAGAAAAATGAGGTATCAGCAAACAAGTCTTCACCATAGTAAAACCAAACTGAACCTGTGAAAGGAATCAGTATACAGACATATGTGCCTTAACCAACTACATAACATAAATACGTGAACTGGAGTACAGCAGTAAGGCCAGAAGTCAGGTGTAATTGTAATAGAGTGTTGAAGTCCCCAGTAAAACACAAGGACCCCATACAGTGTACATACACATGAATCATGGATACCAGGCATACATATAAGGTGTAATGAATAATAACTCAATGCCAAAAAGGAATTATAATGCAAGCAACGATAAGCATTGCACAGGCCAGCTTAGGAGGTGTAAGCAATGTGTAGGCCAGCTAACTCAATGTGCCCAGTATTATACCCCTTTAAACAATGCCAACCCTAGGTAAGCAGGTTTGCCCATAGCCTAGCCTTTTCAAAACCGGCCAATCATGGAAAAGTGCGGGAAATTGGCCCTACTTAAACCCAAGAGGCAGGAATACGTCTCATAACTGGTTGTAGCTTCCCCTTGCAGGCACAGTGGCAGTAACGGGAGTAGGTGTGCGCTTTCGGGCACAGTGCTGGTGCATCCAGGAGTCCAAAGTCATGGCAGGACTCCTTGTCAAAGACCATGAGCAAAGATTGCTGCAGGGCCAGTACCAGGGCTCCCAATATAAGGCGGAGGCCTGGGACCATCTCGCCCGTGACCTCACCTGTGCCACTGGCATACCCCGAATTGGTGAGCAGGTCAGGCATCACTATGCCGACCTGAAGCAGGTGCAAGGCGGACCTCTTGGAGGAGTGGTTCCAAGAGGCTAGAGCAGCAGGGGATGTTCCAGTTGTGTGTAAGTATCACCCCACTATGTGTGTAATAATTGCCAGCTCAGGTATATCATGGATAGGTATGGCTAAATATTCCTCTTATGTCCCCCACAGCTGTAATGGAGAGGGCCACAAGCTAGGAGGCCCACATCAGTCACCTGGCGAGGTTGCGATGTGAGGCAGATCAGTAATACTCATGCATTTACTGTCATAGGAAATAAAACTAAAAGTAGTAGTAAATTAATTGCCTGTATAAAACCTGTATTGTTCAAAGCAAGTACTGCATACACTAGAGAATATGGCAGGAAGAGTCTCATATCATTTGTATGTCAATAAAGGTGTAATAGCCTGACAATAAATGTCTAACTGCTGGACTGCATGTGTATACTCTAGTATCATATGGTAATGTAGATTTGCAATCATGTAATAGTACTGTTGTATTAAGCACTGTTACCCACACCATGCACCATAAATTGAATGTGTAGGAATGCCTGTATATGGCAGGTGTAATCCCCAGAGGCCATTTAGTACAACTGAGAGACACATAGACAGTAAACAGGGAAAATGCAAACAACAAAATCCAAATAGCACATGCAACTGAGATGTGAACTGTTGTTTTTTTAGCACACACAGTCATGGTTCAAATCCTGCCAGTGGTAGTACTCTGTATAAAGAATCATACTCCACAACTGTTCAGATATGTCCAAAATGTCCAGTAAAGTGGCCCATATCTGTTGCCTATCAATCTGTCCCCCTGGGGAATTAGTGGGATGATCCCAGATGTATAGGCAGCAAACCAGACATAAAACTGATTGACACACATCTATAAGAATAAAGCTGGCACACTAGCAACTCCCCAATACCTTATGAGACTAAGAAGCCATGTATCTCCCATCTACATCCCAACTTGTTGAGCTGTGGTCAGAGTGTGTACAGTAACAGAGTGAGATGTATGTGCATAATAGTAATGTGGAATCTGGTACTGTGTGTGGGAACAATCAGGTATTGTTAATAAACATTCCTCCCACACGTCTGTCAGATACCAACACTGTGCCCAGAAATACAAGAATTATACCCAGTACTGGTACTGTTTACATTGGTATTGTATGGCAGTGCGACTGATGCAGTTGCTCTGAATAATGAGGTATTACACATTACTGCTGCCCACACTGCCCTACAACATATAACTGTCTAGGAAATCTGTATAAGAGTGTTGTAATACAAGGTCAGACTGCAAAAGCACAGGAGCAATATCTATACAGCAGACACAACTGTGATGGACAGTGTGTTTATGTTGTAGCACACACAGCCATGGTCTGAATCCTGGGAGTGGAAGTAGGCTGCATACAGAATCATACCCCACAACCGTACAGATGAGGCCAGAATGTCCAGTATATGGGCTCATATCTGTTGCCTGTCCCCCTGGTA